>NW_015555974.1:73851-159786 GCF_001515605.1 Sinocyclocheilus anshuiensis | reverse complement strand
ACATTTCATTACACCAAATACACAACATAATGTTCTTTTTAGCAACGTCATATGACCCCTTTAAGATAACTATAACAGTAATTATATTCACATCCACAGGCTTGTACTATGATGGTGGCTGAACAAACTCAGGGTTACAGGATTAGTTTTGAGTTGACAAAACCAAACCAGTCCAATCCGGCTTTGTTGGTACCATGATGCTGATCATCAACTTTCTGTGTCAACTCAGGTGTTAATCCTGAGTTTATAAAGCAACGAACAACGAACAGCCAATCACATGCCTTGAAACTCTGATTCCCTTCTCGCGAGAGAGTCAGTGCATTCACTACCACAGATTCAAAGATTGAAAAATATGAATAATTTAAACACATTTACACAGCAAGACGAAACGATCAATCCATGAAAGAGGACAAATTAAAGACAAATTAAAATCATCTTGCCATATCAGTACAAGTAAAAGCTGTGAAGTTAGTTTATATAGTTGATACAATTTATAGGAATAAAACACTTAAAATCTAAGCTCATATGTAGTCATGTTTAAAGCTATTGATTCTAAAACTTACTTATATTGCATATCTTTATATATTTATATTCATTTAAAATAAAAGCTTAATTATTATTAAACTAAACTGGCTCATGAAATGGATTAAGGGTATAATAATTATAGAAATCGTATTAAATAATTATCTCTAAAAGCCAGATGATTTTATCTTTAATAATGTTTTACTATGTAGTGTCCTTTAATTTGGAGTAAGAGAAACTGGGCGAGGGACTTACCTGGCTAGTCAGCTAAACTGGCTTCATGGTACAGGCCCAGTACCATGAGGCCTCAATGCATGATGTCTTCTGTTTATTACTAGTGCGCTCTGCAGTTTTGTCATCTGCAGCTTTAAATGCTCGAGCCCTTTAAAGTGGAGTGGGTTTTGATTGGCTGTCAGAGTTTTAATCGTTCATCTGGCCTTATAGGGGTTATGCGCAACAGACTTCCGTATTCTGTTAACCTGGCCTCGCCGCTTCCGGTTCAAGCATTTTGCATATGCTTCGTTAAATATGAAGCAGTTTCACTCAAGATGCCTTCAAAGTAGATACCAAAGATTATCATAGCCAATGTCCATCACATATGTGGAATGATTTTTTATTTGTATTTTTTTCACTAACATTTAAATAAAATTTTTTTTTATAAAACATCAACAATAAAAACAGCTAGCTAGTTTAACTGATTATCTTAAAATCCATCGATATCGCTATTATTTATTATGGCTGTTAGCATGTTCTCCGACAAGCAGAAGCGATGAGACCTGTTTTCCGAGTTTGGTCGGGTGACGTTCCTTTCTTATTCTCAATTAGCGTGACAATTAAAACTTTGTAGTTGTCCTTATCGTCCTTTTTGTGAACTGGCCTGTGTGTTTTGTGAATCTCAAAACGTGACTGACTCGTTATAAACAGCTGGTTCATATCATTTGGTTGTGACCCTGCTGAAAAAAAAAAAAACAGCTGGTTGGCTGGTCTTAGCTGGTTTAAGCTGGAAGTAGCTGGTTTTAGCTGGTCTCCCAGACTGGCTAAGATAGTTTTAGCTTGTTGGCCAGCTGGTCTCCCAGTCTGACCAGCTAAAGAAGTGGCCAAAACCCCTCTAAAACCAGCCTGCTTGACCAGCTATGACCAGGCTGGACAACCAGCTAAAACCAGCCAACCAGCTTAGGCTGGTTTTAGCTGTTTTTTTTTTTTAACAGGGTAATCGGACATCACTGCTCATGCAGTGTTTGTTGTTGTGTGAAGGAAACACCAGCACTCACTTGGAAGATAGAATGAACTACCACCTCCTCATGAGTTTCTGACGAAATGGCAAGGTTTATTTAAATTTGTTCGTTTACATTATTGTCACAGTCTTCTTAGTCTTATTATTCTGGTCCTGTGTGAACACATAATGGATTCAGAATCAGGGATGCTTGTTCCATCGGGAGGTCGGATTTCCTCTGTGCTAGAAAAGCATTATGCCATCACTGTATATGTGTGATATGATGAGATGTGAAATCGGAGAACAGGTCAGTACAGATATAGGGCAATGTGTATTTCTCTGTGTGTGTCTTTGCGCTGACATTTGATCGTGATGAATTTTAAAGCAGGATCAAGGGGTAGCGAGCGACAGTCTGGGCCAGTTAATGAAGACAGTGGGAGGTATCGGTGCATTATATGTATGTGTAGGACTGCACTGAATCACAGAGTGGGATCAGAAGACCTTGGGGTTGAAGGGCAGTGTGTTTAGTCTATGCAGTCAGTGTGGGGTATGTTTTTATGTATGTGAGATCAAAAGCAGTGGTTATGAAACTCCACCCCCTCTCATCCAGGCTAGCATTCACCCAGTTATTGAGCATTCAATAAGAATATCTTGGTATTAAAGTGTCCAAACTGTAAAAATATCTTACTATTCAGACTCATAGAAAAAGGTGCATATCCTTTGCACTCTTATGGATTAGTTTAGACCAGTGGTTCTCAGTTCCAGTCCTCACCACTCTGCATATTTTGCATGTCTCTCTCATTTAACACACCATTCAGATAATCAGCTCGTTAGAAGAGAGCTCCATGCATGAACTGTGTTCCAATTGACATGGTCCCTACACAGTGTTCATTGCTCCCTACTACCCGAGTATGGGAAATCCATTTTCAAAGTTTTTAATTCTCATTATTGTAATATTGAAAACAGTAATGTTTTCAGGTTGTTCAAGCTGTAGTTTACAAGCAGTCTACAAACTGTCTGTAGTAACTGTCTGCAATATTTATAACTGTCCTCAAAGCAAATGTCTTCAGAGTACAATTAAAGCAAACTCTACAGCTGGGTTGTGTGGTATTACAGTATCTCTCCAGTCACTGTCTTTGATCAGCGCATCCCTCCAGCCCCCTGTTTCCAGGCAGTAAAGCCCCCAGAGCTGCTCTCATCTGTCATTTTCTCCCCTTACACATCCTCCAACCCTCTCACCCCCTGCTTCTAGGAAATATTTCTCCCGGGACTGTCTTTGTTTAAAGCAAATAGGCCGAATCCAAGCCAAAAGCAGAAAATGAGTGCTTCCATTCATATACATGCACTGTTCCTGGTTCTGAGGCCAAGAGCTGACTAAGCCAAGGCAATGCTGAGTAAATCTTTAGCATCCAACCTGCTGCTATTTGAAAACAAGAATAGACGATTATATTTCAGTTTGCTGTGTAAACATAACATAAACATATATTTCATATGCAAACAGAACAATGTATTTTTGCTTTAATCTCACAAAATCATGTCATTTTTCAACCTAAGATCAAAGGAAAAGAATAATAAATTGTTTGCATTAAGAAGATGAAGCCTGTTATTAATGACCATTAAGATTTGTTGCATTGTGACATTTTTTTTCATGATAATTAAACTGTCAGATTCTCATTGCCATTCTGTCTGTCTGTCTGTCTGTCTGTCTATCTATCTATCTATCTATCTATCTATCATATTTAAAATGTTATATAATAATTCGTAACATTGATATTTGTAAAATATAGTGCAATTATATAATATATTTAAAATTATATAATGTAATAATAATAAGAACAATAATGTACATAAATACTACACCGTTTAAATATGCTCTTTCCAGTTTATTTATTGTAGTAATGAGAATGAGATTGTTTTGTAGTATGGTAATGAGAACTGCGGTTTAAAATGTGCTTAATGAAACTAATTCTGTAATGGTCTTCATTTTCACAAAGCAAAATCTAATTTCTTTCTTTCTTTGTCTTGATTTTGGGGTGAAATATGACCTGCACATGATCTAGACAGGTTTCGTGTGATTCACCCTTCAAGTGAAAGGAGCGTCATATTCAGAGATTTTTCTCTTTTGCAAATGGATTCCCAGTCCCCAAAGCACTCTAGACATGAACCATCATGTCAGTATAATTGTAAAATGATAGGCAATAAGTCAGACAGATACACGTGAATGAATCGTAAGATGAGGGTGCCCATTTCAATTATGTACATTAGTTATAGATGAGGAATCTTTCGGGAATAACCCATACCGAATACATTTGCAGAATTAATACACTGTGCAAGGCCATTTTCTTGTACGTAATTGCACCCTAATTATCCATTAGTTATTGAATTAGCCTTTTATCTGTTTGTCACAGGCAAAGGCTTAATAAATGGAAGAGAAATCATCAACTTGGTTATCAACGCTCCAAATTTGCAACACAGTGAGCGAGGGAAAATGCAGAGAGAGAGAGGGATGGAGAGAGATACACTACAGTAGCAGAGAAAGATGGAGACAGACAGACAGAGAGAAAGACATACATATATTCATGAGCATCTTCGGGTTGTAATTAAGAATCAAGTAGCTACAATGAAGCCGTTAGTTTATTAAGTTTTAAGAGACTATGCAAGTAACTCGGAAGATTTTTGCTTTTCTTTCTCTCTGCTGATGCACAGCAATCTGGGAAATTATTTTGCAAATGATTTCAACTGTTTTTCCCCCCAACATCCTTTTGTAATTGTTTATATTATTTATATTGTACTGTAAATCGTGTATTCTGAGTTTGCTGACCTTAATTAATTTGAAACAGAATGTGACCATAAAAAAAGTAAAATATCAAAATATCTATAAAAAAAAATATTGTTGATTAATGATGTATTTCATCAAAATTTGGATGTATACTGAATTATTATTATTTTTTGGTTAAAAAACAGTTTTCACTCGGAAATGCATAGCAATCTGGGAAATTATTTTGCAAATTATTTCAAATATGTTTTTTTTTTTGGTTAATTATTTTTATTTTATAATACTTATATATATATATATATATATATGATTTGTGGATGTGGATTCAGTTTGATTACCTTAATTTATTTGAAACAGAATCCAACCACAATATCAAAACCAAAAATGTATTAGCAACTTTAATTTATTATAGCTGTATATTACATATATTTTTAATTTAAAACATTGATTTAGAAAAAATCTTTGGCTTTTTATAATTAATTTAGTATTTTTGGTACCAAATTATAATAGAAATTACATAGAAATACCACACATTCTGTTATGAAATTCTATAGAATTTTCCCAAGGCATTCCGACTTCAACTTCGGGACATCTAAAGAGGCTTAAAAATAACAAGGAAAATACAATATCAATAAGATTCTACCATTTATTACACATAATGACATTCTTAAATAAAAATGCTTCACTTAACAGTTCTTGCATAGATATATTACAATACCAATTTAAAAAAGAATTATGAAACAAACCAGTAACAAAAATAAACTCTTTTCCTTTTTCCTTAATAAAGAACATTGTCATACTAACATCATATAATACAAATAATATATGCAAACACTTTTTACAACAAACAAAACAAAACAAAAAAAATCAATAAAAATAAAAATCAGCATAAATATAGGAGCAAAGTGGAAAGCATGAAATGCCTGCGAAAAGCAGAGGGATTGGAACAGATTTAATTTACAGCAGGAAGTGTGGAAAAAAGCCTTTAACTGGAAAACTACGCTACAAGTGCAACAAACATTGGAAATCACTCTGTTTATCAGCTTCATACCATCCATTTGAAAGCTTTTAGCACAGCGTTTTGAGCAATGGAAGGGTACAAAGAAAACAATGCTTCAGATGTCTAGTGAGCGAACAGAGACCAGCTGCTAATGTGAATGTACAGACTAATGTGTCAATCCAAAAACAATGTACAGACCTCTAAAACGGACTAATCATAGTATCACGAGATATGAAATGCATTCAAACTCCTAATTTAGTGTTCCCTGCATGTTTAGTAGTGTCTCAGCTCATGTCAGATCTTTAGGATGTAAATTTTACATTGTAGAATGTAAAAACATACCTGCAAGTGTGCATTACAAATAATTGCATTATCCCAAAGCAAAAAGGTCAGTTAGTTGTCTGTACGATTTAAAAGCTGTTTAAGTGGGTAACATACAAGGTGTATGCACACGAGAGAAACTAAAGACAGTGCACATAAAACAAGCCCTAAAAAAAGCATACAACGAGCTTCTCTGTAGGGTTTCTCAGGACCATTAAGACAAACTCATTAGCTAGTTTTTGCCAAAGTAACATCCCTAATTGGTCCGGCTGGAGGATGTTAAAGAAGGATTTTAGGAAAAAGGTGCACTTAAAGTGAACAAATGGTCAAAAGTCCACAAGGAAAACTACTAGTGAGGATCATATATCTTGATTCATAGAATGCAAAAATTTGACAAGCTCTCTGAGAATTTTAACACAAGATTTGTTTCTGTCCCATGAGCATTCAAGTACATAGTAAATCCTCACAAAACCTGATGAAAAATGCCTAGGTCATATTTCACCTAAAATTGCCCGTTAAGCCTATTAAGAAGACTATTAACATTATTTTGCATTGTGACTATATTGTCATGATGGTTTATCCCCAACTTCTCAACAAACTGGTTAAAATAAATCAGCATGACAGCAGTACAACAGACTGTACAGTAACACACACACACACACACACACACACACACACACACACACACATATAAATTAAAAATTATTATATAAATATATATATATATATATACATACATACACACAATTTTATTTAATAATACATAATATATAATAATATAATAACATATATCAATTTAAATGAGAATTGGGTAATGATATCACAATGCAGAAAAAAGTCTTACTTAATCCAAATATTTCTTTTGGTTTTTGAGGTGAAATGTGTAACATGTTTTTGACAGGTTCTGTGATAATATATTTATTATTTCTCATATGTGTTTTACCCTTCTTGCCACAGAACCTAAAATAAACACCTGATGTCATTATTTGCATCTATTTCAAATGTAACTCTTTGTCGAACTGAAACGATCTTGCATGCATAATCAATAGGATTGATCTTCTAATAGTTGTTAAGAGGTTTCATTAATGGAAATATTGGATTGTGTTGCCCAAAAATATGGAATAAAACGATGCTTTAATTCCTAGTCTGCATAGCCCATGATCATGTTTGCTACAATTTTGTAACATTTCAGGTTGCAGTCTTAAATCTTCTATGAAAAGCATGTTTCATGCACTAGATTTTAGCTGGAGAAGCGGCCCGTACAATGGTCTCTTGAGGACATCTGATGCGCACGGCTCTGCTCTGGATTCCGGTGACCTTGTGTCTTTGTTATTTTTCATAGACTAATGTGGCCAGGGAGGGAGGTAAGCTGACACCCAGCTACACAGTGAAACTGACTGTGTCGGGCGGTTGCGATAAGATCTCCCGGTCAGCATAAGTGTGGCATGCGACCCCCAGTGTGGTCCTACTCCGTTCCGCCCCATTGAGGGGCTAGCCGCTGCCGGAAGAGCCCAATTCCTTTCTCATTACCCATACTGCCATTCTGTCAGACGTGCCTCCCGTTGGTCCATGTTAGACAAGTGAGTGAGAAGGACAAGGAACTGACAGACGGTTTCAACAAGACATGATTATCCTTGTCCATCGCCTATTTTTGGGTGATATGAACCAAATGGTATTTTAAATCTACACATATGGTTAAAATCATCATAATATGCAATAAAAAATGACTATGCAAATGTTTATGCTGTCTAAAATTACATTTTGATTCTGATTATGCATCTGATCTCAGGGGTTTAGAACATTTTGAATAAGCCAAAGCATCAGTATCAGCATCTTGATGTTTATATACAGTATGAAATGGTTAAAAATAAATAAAATAAATTGTATTTATTTTTTGTGCTCATTTTATACATCTTCAGATCTGGGCCTCTGAGTTCAATCATACAAATGTGGTTTCCACAATGCACACAAAACAGGATGTTGGAAAAAAGGGACAGTTCACACAAAAATGCAAACTGTCATAATTTACTGACCCTCATGTTGAGTCCAAAGCTGTATGACTTTCTTTTAGCAGAACGTTTATAATATTTAACAAATATTATGAAAGTGAAGAGGAACAAGTGGAGCTCCGAACAGTTCAGCTGCAAAAGTAGTCCATACAACTTATACTTAAATTGAAATCTGAAATATTACGTATTATAGCTATGTTCGTGCAAACTTTATACATGAAGATACATTTCATCACTTTTGAAGTCCCAAAATCCAATTTTTTGCATGTCTTGTAATTGTTTGTTACAAGCTTGAAAATGTGGAAGTGAGAAAGAGATTCAAGAGCTACTGCACAAAGTAAGACTTGTGAATAACAAGTTACATTTTGGTCTGTTTTTAGACACAGAAGTCTTGAAATATAGTCACATGGACTATTTTTATGGTGCTTCCATGTCATTTTATAGAGTTTGACAGCCTCTATTCCTGTTTTTCACTGTAGGAAAAAGAGCATTCTTCAGAACATCTTCCGTGTTCCACTAAGTAAAGAAAGTCGCACAGGTTCGGAACGACACAAGGGTGGGTATACGATGACAGATTTTTAATTTTATGCGAGTTCTTCCTTCAGCAAGCATTTCTGTAGATCTTTATGCATGAGCCACAGTGGGATCTATCTGGAGCAGATCAGGCCTTTCAGTGGTCTGAATGATTGCATAAGTGCAGGGCCTTCCACAATCAGGAACACTTTCCATCCCACACTTGATTGTACATTGTAATTTAAACCTCACTTTTACTATACAATTTTCACACTGTACAGCCGTTTTTACCAGGAACACAAGGTAGATATGTAATGTGTAAGTAAAAAAAAAACACCACAAAGTCTAAACATGTAGATGTCGCCTATAGGACCAGAAAAACACACAACACACATCTTTCTTATGATGTTTTCATCTGTGCAAACTAAAATAATTGATGGGAAATGTCTGTCCGGACAGTTTTTCGGGACATTCTGTGATGCATTTACAAAATCTAAACTTTGTGATCGCAAATCTCTGCCTTGAGTGATGGAAGTCATTGTTCTGTTGTGAAGTCCGCAGATAAACCATGGTACTTTTCTCATTTCATGCTAGTCCTAGAAATTCTGAAAGAACCCAAGTTTATGGGATAACATTTCATGGGTCATAAATAATGTTGAGGAATGCTAAAAATGTGTGCAACAACAACATTGCTCTTCTTCTTTTTTTTGCCACTAAAGGTTTGCGTTTCTATAGAAATGAAGTCCACCTCAGATGCGTCTGTGCCAGTGTAGAATCCACTACTCTTCGCTTGTGCATATGGCAGTTTGTTTTTTTTTTTTGTCCATTTTTATTTCTTTATCTTTTTCTAATTTGTACACATCCACAGGAGAAAAGCAAAAAAAGAAGTCTTCTGAATTATATAACATAGTCATCATTCAAAAAGATCTCTTCCTTCATTTTTTTTTTCTTTATAAAAAGTCACAAAGTGTCGCTGCGCAGCAGTTGGTTGGCAGGGAGGGATGTCAAAGAGAGAGATTTGTCCGTCTACAAAGAAGGTGAGAGTGTTTCCTCCACTGCCCCTAGTAAGATTCAAATTTGAGCAATGGGCGATTCCACTTGGTCGCCTTTTGCCTTTGAAATCCAGATTTCTCTGGATGGACATTCCACTTTAGATCTTGGCTGTGCATTGGCGGGATCGAAGCAAAAAGAAAATCCTTACTCAAAATGGAAAAAAAAAAAAAAAATCCATCTCTTTGGATTGGCATCCTATCCCTATGATATTCTCCAAAATTTCTCAAGGAGATGCATTCGGGACACGTCCCACACAGTGCAGTGAATCAAATCATTGTTCAATGGTAGCTTGTCCGTTTGTGACAATCTGCGTAAGATGTACTCTACGTAAAATTGACGAAAGATTTAAATGGATCTTGGAGACACTGGAACACAATAATAGTAGTAACTAAATTGAGTCATTAATGTTTTAAGTATTAGGCAAATACCTACTGAAGCACGTTGTCTTTCAGTGACATAAGATGTCGTACCACCTTCTCAGATCTGTAGACCTCCAAATTTACGTCCTCATGGTCAGACGTGGCCGACCAAACCTCAAGACCTGTTCCCTCACGAGGGGCCTCTCTCTGGTGGGATGAGCGAATGGCCTGAGTGGTATCCGACTCCTTCCCATAATCCCTCTCTTTCTCTCCCTCTACTTTCTCTCTGTCTCTTTCTCCACCTTGCCATTTTGCCGCCTCTTTCTCCTCCTCTTCCTCCTCAGATGTGCCTCTTCATGTGCAGTGCCAAGTGATCAGATCGAGAGAAACACCTAAAGGGAAAGAAAAAAATAACTGATTAGGAAACCTGTGTGACCTGAAATATGGATCTTTTTGAATCTAAGGAGAACTTATTTTAGTTTTAAAGAATTGATTATAATAGCTTTCAACTTTTTAAATTATGTCTCTTAAATAACTTTAGTAACACTTTAGATTAGGGAGCACTATTCGCTATTGATTAGTTGTTTATTAATGTGCGTATTAGGTGCTAACCAATACCTAAACATAACTACTACTACTACCTTACTTATAATCAATAAGAAGCAAATTAGGAGTTTATTGTGGGAAAACTCTTAGTTAATAGTGAATATTCCTTAATCTAAAGTGCTACCATAACTTTTTATAATTTTTTAAAGTAAAAGTTTTTAGTGTTAAAATAAAAGATTTGGTCGTCCCAATAATACATTTATTAAAATTAACAAAAATATAATCTTTTATTTTATATTCTTGCTAATAATTTTTTTATTTTATAACACTGTATAAAATGTTGTATGAATAACTAATTATATACATAGCAATTATTATCATTATCTATATTAGATATTCTACATTATCATGTAGAATTATAATAATTATAGGCAATAATAATAATAATAATAATTCATCATCATCATTATTATTATTATTATTATTATTATTATTATTATTATTATTATTATATTGTTAACATAAACTTAAAGCTAAAAAATAAGAGAAAAGGTATAGATAAACCTAGTTGATTATTGGAGCATCTTGACCCATCCCTCAGACATATGCTTTCATGTTAAGTCTCACCTGTCCTGGAACGGCAAGGGGAGGAACACAAATTGGGAAATCAAGGGGTGTGTTTTTGGCAGGGTTGGACAGATGGCAGATCAAGCCACTGCCAGGAGGCACCAAACCAGCTGGTGTACCTCCACCCTCTTCCACACCCCCACCCCGCTGTCCTGACAGGGGGTCCGGACATGGTCGGGCCGGATTAAGAATGGGCCTGAGGGCCAAGGCTACAGGTCTAGCGTCTCGGTCTACTGTATTTACTGTTCAGACGAGACTGGGAGACCTTCCACATGCTGCTCTCCACTGTTCCCGTCAACTCCATCATTGTAATGGTAATCCTGGGCTCCCTTGACAACAACAGAATGGATTCCCCAAGGTGTATGAGCAGCCAGGATGACAAGAGAGGGTGGAGCTGAGCTCAAAGTGAGATGCGCAAGTCTAACAAGCATGAAGGACCTATTTATACATCAAAGCGAAGACAAGTTAAGATTCACTTCAGAGGTGGAAGCTCTTGGTCAATACCAGGAGGCAACAGTCTCGCAGGCACTGCGCCCAAATTGAAAATGTTCTGAAAGAAAGCACAGATCTACGTGCTTAGCTTTGTACCCAAATGGAAATGCATACTTTTTATATTTTAGTTTAGTTTATAGTTTGTTTTATGAAATAAAGTCCTTCCATGTAAAGTATGTTGGAACATTTAGAGCGTACCAGCATGCATTTACATTAATTACAGCTTTTGTGTGGAGTATCCCAAATCTTTCAGTTTAGTAATGTCTTAAGCCGCGGTCACACTAGACTTTTCGCTCCACTGACTTCCATTCATACGCATGCAAATGTGTCAGAGCGGAAACGCAAGCCCGTGCGAAGATATTTCTCATTTCGCTGTGTAGCAAAGTTCAATTTTGGTGAACTCTGACCTGCGAATTTGCGTCCTGTGAATGCGTGAGACCAATAGAAGATTAAAAACCTCACAAAGTGTCCTCTCGGTACAGAAATGGAGGAATCGCTAATTTTAGCAGTGTCGCATCATCTTGCTTTATTCAACACAACTTTAAAAGATTACAAAAATCACATAAAAAGAGAAGCGGCTTGGTTTGCGGTGGCAAGGGAAACAGGAGCGGATGGCACATTTGAAAAGTGAAACGTGTAATTTTATGTGATTTTTTTTATTACATGAGATTTGTATGTGTGCGTGTGTGTACTTGATTAACTATACTTGTGACTGATTGCAATCACTTACATAGAAAATAATTATGACTAGTGAGGATATTTTGGCGCGTGATGTCATATCCTGCTCCCGCTCCATTTCGCAGCACCGTCCGAACGAATTTCGCCTTAGGCCGCATTCACACTGCAGGTCTTGATGCCCAATTCTGATTTGTTGACTGTATCAAATTTTTTTTGAGAACCAACTTACATCTTATTTTAAAAGTGACCCATACACTTGGAAAACTTTAGGCTGAAAAGGAAGCAAAAATGACGCAATTTGCAATGAATGCAGATGAAATGATAATACAAGCTTTTGCTTGAACAAAGGCTCAAAAGAAATAAAACCTCAGAATATCTCCACTAGGTTGAGACTTCGTCATCCATTGTGCCATTGAAAAGAGTCATGTGATCGCGTGATTGGTGTCCACCTAAGTTGATATAATTCGCCGCCGTTGCTTTTTCAATGACGTACGACTCACATTGACAGGGGAATATCCAATCTGTCCGCTTACATGGCAGACACAAATGTATGTATCTGGTTCATATCACATTTATTTCCACATAAAAGAGGCCTGAAATCAATCTGAGAATATCGGAATCCATGTGCTTTTTTCCTGCTTACACGTTCATGGGACATATCTGATTTGTGCCACACTGGAGGAAAAAAAAAATAGGTCACTTGATCCATGTAATGTAAATGCAGCCTAAGACAGTACTGTTATTGCTAGAACTAAACTAACAATATCTGAAAACCGCAACTGGTTTAGCTGTTTTCATGTATACACTACATGATTTTAGGCCCGATTTTTACTCGCCAACAGTCTTCTGGAGATTGTGGACAAAAGCGCAAAATCAGAGGCAAATCAGTACTCGTTCACGTGAGTGACAATTGCGTAGAGTGAATTCTCAACTACTCAATCTGAGAGAAGCGGCAATGTCTGGACCTGTCTGTGACTTAGAGTGAAATGTGTTTTGACTGGAAATTACATGAGCCAATGAAAGAGCACTATACAGGGCAAGGAAAATTTCAAGGGGAGGAGTCGTAGTATTATGTCTTTTCATGTATTAAAATAGAAATAGACCCATTAAAATACAAGAACAAAATTAAAGTTTATAAGATTAAAATATGAAGTATAGAACAAAAAGTTTAAAATGAAGGAAAAACAAAACACAAAATATACAAAGGCTTTATAAGACATTACAGGAAGGCCAGAATAAAAAAATATATATGTTTTAAATTTAGATTTAAAACTATTAATACTTTCAGCACATCGTATGTCCTCTGGAAGGTTGTTCCAGAGGTGAGGAACATAACGGCTAAAAGCAGCATCACCAAATTGTTTAGTTCTACTATGAGGTGCCGTTAGAAGAAAATAATCTGAATATCTGAGAGTCCTTCTGGGTTCATATACTGTGAGCATTTTTGAAAGATAGTCTGGAGCAAATCCATGCAATGCCTTATAAACTAATAAGAGATTTTTAAAATCAATACGAAAACTAACTGGTAACCAGTGTAATGACATTAATACAGGTGTAATGTG
The DNA here is from genome assembly GCF_001515605.1 of Sinocyclocheilus anshuiensis. NCBI lineage: Eukaryota > Metazoa > Chordata > Actinopteri > Cypriniformes > Cyprinidae > Sinocyclocheilus > Sinocyclocheilus anshuiensis. The sequence goes on along the minus strand of NW_015555974.1, from coordinate 146,115 downwards.
ATCTCTCTTTTTGGCTTTTGTCAATATTCAAGCAGCAGTATTTTGGATTAGCTGTAGTTGATTAATTGTATTCTTTGGTAGACCCGCAAGGAGGGCATTACAATAGCCAAGACTGCTAGTTATAAATGCATGCATTATATTTTCTGTATTGCTCAGAGAGAGAAATTGTCTTACTTTAGCACTGTTCTTCAGATTAGAAAATGCAATTTTGGTAATATTATGTACATGTGCTTTAAAGTTAAAATCTGAATCAAAGACAACTCCTAAGTTTTTTGCCACTTGACGGGTTTAATCCTAGTATATTTAGCTTAGGGGTCAATTTCTCTCTCTGTGCTTTTGATCCAATAATCAAACCTTCAGTTTTATCTTGGTTGAGTTGTAAGAAATTTTGTGACATCCAGTCATTTATGTCAAATTAAAACAGCAAATTGAACAGGATCATCAGGAGACACGGATATAATTCAACTTTGTATCATCAGCATAACTATGAAAAGTGATACCATGCCTCCTGATGATGTGACAGAGAGGTAACAAATATAGATTAAAAAGCAGTGGTCCTAAAACTGATCCCTGATGAACCCCATGATACCTTGTATGTTCAGACAAGGTATTATTAATAGATACTACAAATGTTCATCCGCTAAGGTATGATAAAAACCAATTCAAAACCAATCCAAGTTCCAGATAGACCAACATAATCACTTAATCTATTCATGAGAATCTGGTGATCTATTTTATCAAACACAGCACTCAAGTCAAGAAGCACTAGTTCAGTAACTACTTCGTATAAATAATTTTATGCAATAGTTTAGGAACCTACTATGTATAAATAATGATTATATATAAAAAAAAATGAGTTTGTCTGCTGGCCCGTTCAGACAAACTGATTCACTAGAATGAACTGGACTTCCCAATATGCAGCATAAAAAAGAAAGAAAATATTTTAGGACATTTTAGCTTCCCCAACACTAATGTGAGTAAATGTAATTGGGGAAAAATGGGGCAGATGACTCTACTTGTCACTCACCATGTTCAGTTTCAAGCTTATTTACAAGATCTGGTGAATACAGAGAAACCATTGTCTGAATAGCAGATGTTTTTAATCATTAAGCTACATCTAGCGGCACAGGTGACAGGTGGACCATCTTAGATGGAGATTTGAAAATGAAAATATTTCAGACTATTCATCACATTTTTAGACTCAGGACACCTGTGTTAGATTTTGCTATTAAAAATAATGTTTAAGATATAAATCAGTTTACAAAAATTGCTGACCAAGAATTCCCAAAATCCCCACAAGGTGCTAGAACTAAATGAGGCTTAGTAAGAATTAAATGAGGCTGATTTGTATTTATTATTAAAAATCCAAAATAGTATTACAATATACACTACTGTGCAAAAGTCTTTGGCCATTATTTGTATTTTCACCAACAAAAAATGGTTTTAAGTCAGTTATTTCTGTCTTTTGCTGTATGTAGTGTGTCAGTAGAAAATATGTTTACATTTCTAAACATTTCTTTTGCCATTAATTGGAATAATGCAGTGAGATTTTTGTATGCACAAGGAGTCTGACAACAGCCAGTACTGATCTGATCTCACTGATCTGATCTCACCATCATCCAGTCCGTCTGGGATTACATGAAGAAACAAAAAAATGGAGACAGACTAAATAGAACTGTGTCAATGACTCCAAGACGCTTCAAGAACCCTACCTGCAAAGCTACCTGAAAAACTATGCGCAAGTGGACCTAGGACAAAAGCTGTTTTAAATGCAAAGGTTGGTGACACCAAATGTTGATTTGACTTAGTTAATAGAAGTTAATTGATGAATAAAATCTATTTATGACATTATTTTTGGAAGCATCCTCACTTTACAGCATTTTTACATGAGTGCCTAAAACTTTTCACAGTATTGTAGCTTTGCAGGAAGGTTTCTTGGAGAAGACGTTGCCACAGTTCTTCTGGATTTAGTCTGTCTCAGTTTTTTTTCTGTTTCTTCATATAATTTCAGACGGACTGGATGATGGTGGGATCAGATCTCTGTGTGGAGCACACTGACTGTTGTCAGACTCCTTGTGCAAACAAAAATCTAACTGGATAACTACAATTAATGGCAAAATGTTTGGAAATGTAAACTGATATTTCCTACTGACACACTACAGCAAAATATAGAAATAAGTGACTTAAAATATATATATTTTTTTGTTGGTGAAAATACTAATGGCCCAAGACTTTTGCAGAATTCTGTATGTGTGTGTGTGTGTATATATATATATATATATATATATAAAAATGATAGTAGAAGTGCAACTAAATATAATTATCTTTGTTTAAACATTTGTTTAATGTTTACATTTTTATTTTTAACATTACAAACTAGTATTACAAAATAGTATTTTTTTTTAATTGTAAATATATAATTATATTTATTAATTTCAATATAGTATTTTTGCATTAATATGTACAGGGAAACTGTCTAGTTGCTGGTCACCATTAAATTGTCTTGCATTTTAGAAATTAATATTACATGTAGTCTCATTCATATTGCATGTACAACAATTATACAAGAATGAAAAAGGTTAAAAAATGAAATAAATTCACTTCATTTTATTTGTTATAATGTGATGTATACACTCTTAGTCCATATTTGACCCAAAGTTGGGTTAAAACAACCCAGCATTTTTTAGGGTGTAATATGAAGTTATAACATGAAGTGTAACAAAATGTGACATGTCAGCTAGCATTTGTAGGCGTCACATAGGTGATTCTCTGGAGTTTTGAGTCTCACCTGTCGCAGTGATTGCACTTGAAAGGCTTAGCGCCGGTATGTTTGCGGTAGTGCCTTGTCAACTCGTCGCTTCTCGCGAACCGCCATTCACAGCCTTCCCATGAGCACTTGTACGGCTTCTCCCCTGGTACGGACACACAAACAAACATGCACACACCTGATTAAAAACGCCTCCTCATGGGGCCTTGAAATCAACGACTCGGTCCAGCCAGCCGTCTAATTAATTTGTTTTAAGTTGATTAGCCTATCAGAAGAGTGTTGACACAATTGGAGTTCATGAAATACATGATCGTCATTAGGGCTCACAGCTGTCGGACCAAATGAACTCGCACTCGATGAGCTTCCAATAAGATATTCAGTGTGTTTAACAGATGCGAGAGGCTGCATTCACATTTTTGATGTTCTATGTTTTTGTTGTGGATTGGAGCTGCCTTGCAGGAGAGCTGTGGTTCGTATGGGGTCTCATCACTTGTTCATTAGTGCTGCTGAATGTAACATATGAAATGGGGGGCAGGCAGAGTTTATTTGGATCTCTGGGAGAGGTGATAATTGGAGTAGTAATGATGGGTAATGGGGAGGAACCTCATATTTACTGTCAACCAGCTGGCCCTGTCTCCACTGTTTGCCACATCTACAAATCTTCTGAAACAAGACTGTGGCTTCATATAAATAGCTTGACAATAAAAAAGTCAGATTTTCATGCAAAAACGGCTCCTAAATTTAACTAGTAGTCATTAAATCAACATTAACTGAAATATTAAATCAAAATTGATCCTATTTACAAGGCAGTCTATGGCAAAAAAGTGTATTTTTTAATCAATAAAAAACAACATCCAGAAAACAAACAAAACAATGCAAACAACTTTCATTTTTACTTTTATTTATTTATTAAAAGTAATTTTTTTTATTTATTTGGTTATTTTTTAAATCTTATTTTTTGTTTATTTATAAAATAAATGTATTTATTTTTAAAACATTAATTTAACATCCTGTTTTACTTAGATCCCACTATGCAAGTAAAATGGACTGTGAATCAATTTCATGTTGTCTTCTTGTCTAGCATCGAAAACCTTCCATGACGGCCACAATTTCATTCTGAGCTGTAAAAACAACAAGTTATATTTAGGTCAGAATTTAAGTGCTAAATTGCATTCCCTTTCACACACATTCACAAGCTAGCCACATTAAGCAGGACAGGTTTAGACCTGTGCTCACTACGACCACAGCACCAGCCAATTATACGTCAGGGAGGCATGGATGCTCGAGTTTGTCGCCTAGCAACCGGGCAGGAGCGTAACGTAGGAGGCAGCAGTGGAGCCGGCTCGATCTGGCATCGTCTGTCCCTCTGTGCCACCAGCCAATTACGGCTCATACTGGCAGGGGAGGATGCAGTTGCCTGGCAACCAGGATGTTACATGATACATATATGTACAAGTGGATATAGGTGCGTATGTGTGAGCGCATGCATACATGCTCGTGGGAATGAAAGTGCACAGAAAAGGCTAGCAGTGTAAACTGATACCAGCGCCGAGACCTGAGAATCGTTCCCAATTATAGAGTCCCATTCGGAGACACATCAGTTGCCTGGCAACTCCCCACCCCCATCACACAACCTTTCCTCTCTCACACACACTTTTTCTCTCTCTAAGCACCCTTACAGGTGCCAGAGTCTCGCTTAATTACATTTTCTCAGTTAAACTGGAGACAGAATGACTCATTATGATCTGTGGAGCTCACGGCGGCACCAAGCAGAAAGCCTATTTCTGCCCTTCACCGCTCTTCCAAGTTTTTTACGAATCAGACTTCGTTATTATGGAACGCTGAGCGAGAGACAAAGTGGAAACGAGTGCCGCCACGTTCCTCTCTTCACCCCTCTATGTCTCCCTGAAAACTCGCTCTTATCTCGTTCCCAAACGCCATTCATAAAACGCTCCAGAGGGCAATGTCATTTCCATTCACGCCGCCTTCATTTCTGTACAAATCTCAATCACAGAATTTGTCTCCGAAATAGGATTTTGCCAATTGCAAACGAGTTGACAAATCGTTTTGGCATCAGTTTTTAACGTAGCTCACTGCATCTTTGTTTTCTTGGACAAATGCAATACCGAAATTGCTCAAAGACTATGGCTAATGAATAATGCAGTTTTACTTCGCAAAATGGAATTATGATTTGCATTATTGTGGCCAATAAGCAACAGGACAGTTTAAATATGGACTTTTTCTGCATTTAATATAATATAATATTTTTGTATGCACAAGGAGTTCATACAAAGGAGTAATATAATATAATATTTTTGAGTAAAAACATCTAAACATTCTTTAATATTGTTTGGCATCAGATTTTAACGCAGTTTATTGCTTTGTTTTTTTTTGTGGAAAAATTCAATACAGAAATTGCTCAGAAATACTATGGCTAATGAATAATGCAGTTTTAGTTAGCAAAGAGGAAATAAAATTTGATTGATGCAGCAAGCAATCAAACAGGACAGTTTAAACTCTGATTTTATATATTAATATATTATTATTATTTTATTTCTATTTAGTTTTTTTTTCTTTCCATTGGTACATTATTTAAAATGCCCCCCTCCAATGTAGCTGTCGAATATTATTTGAGTTCCAGCATATTTACCGTATAATACTTTTGGCTTTTGTGTGTCTCATTCACATCAAACCTGGTGTGACATGTCAAGCTTGACTATGCACAAATTAGATTTAGGAGCTATGGTGGAGGGCAAGATTTTCAGAGAATTGTTACTTAAAGCTATTGTGTGACTTCAGAAAGCTTGGAAAGCACACAAATCATATCAAATACTATTATGGTGCTTTTTTTGTCCTTTTTGGACCTTGACAAGGCGTCCTGGTATTCTTGTGCATTCTGGAGCATCAGTCCTTGCATCACAATATGTATGCCTAAAATACTTCTAATATATCAGAAGGGAGCCATTAACATGTGGCATGTTCTGGTTTCAAGACTTGAGGATCTGCCCTGGTGTGTTAACAGGCACGCAGCAGACGTAGGGAAATATACAGGCGAGTATGTCTCATTCCAGCCGGTCCATCCATCATGAGGCAGTTATTCACTCCGTGGACAGCTTTGGGACAGCCGTCTGAGTGCTTTTGGATTGAGATCGAAGAGACAGAGAATTATGGCCGTTTTCTGCACCATTCGAATCTGCTGAGGAAGTGCTGTCGCAACCTTGAGAAAATGTTTGTCGCAGAGGGGGCTGGACAGGCATGCTGCCATGGCGACGACGAAGTACCATTAATTACATCAGTTTGTCGTTTATTGTGGAAAATAAGATTGATGGCGCAAAATAAGAATATTGATGATAAATGTGGTGGAAATGACTGAATATTTCTCATGTTATCATGTTATTAATGTAAGAGCAGGTAAAGTGTTTGTTTAAAACTGCAAATAAACTAAACATTTAATTAACAACTACATCAAACAGATGATGCCATGTTGTTGCTAGATATGTTTCGGCTCCCTCCCTTAATAAGTCTATGGTCTATGGTATTTTCGGTCGACCTTCAGTAGAGTGAATCATTGTGTAACACAGTTCGTAGATCGGGAAGAAGGAGGCGGGAACCAGCAAACATTTAAACATAATTTAATAATAAAATAAACAAACACAACTGAAAATAGCGCGACAGCCCCTCACGGACGACTGCCGTGCACAAACAGAACCAAAACACAAAATAAAGTCCAGGCCTGGTCCTCTATCATCTTGCACTATCGTCACTCCTCCTTTTATCCTTCCGGAGCTCCTCCGTGGGACTCGAGACCGGTGAGTGGCGCAGGTGTCGTGCATTATCACTTACTCCACCGGCCTCGCTCCGTTCCCATGGCTCTCGGCCCCGCCCCATAACCCCATCAAAGGAGACGGAAGGATGAGGAGAGACAGAGACGAGAGAAGGGAGAAAGGGAAAAAAAAATCTTGTTCCGGTTCCCAGACACACAGCCGCTCGACCCTCCACCAGCTGGGTAAACTCTTCCGCGATGCCTGGCGGCGGCACTGGATAGCCGCCCGGTGGACGGTGACTGCTCCTCCGGGTTCGGGGCAGCCAGCAGGAGTCCCCCGTTCCCTGCTCCTCCCCATCATGGCGGACGGCAGGAGGCTCCGACCTCAGGCGAACTGCGGCGACTCCTCCGCTCCCTCACGGACGGCAGCCGTCCCTCCACAGCCCAGGCGGCTGGCAGCGAGTTTGTCCGCCCCCCCGGCAACTCACTCCAGCCCATCGTCTTGAGCGTCCATGGCGGCAGACTGCTCCGCCATGCTCGATGGCACCGCGGATTCACCACAGCGGCGAGGGATCTCTGGCAGCATGTCCCTCCTTCCTCCCAGGTTTCGGCACCAATGTAACACAGTTTGTAGTTCGGGAAAAAGGAGGTGGGAGGCGACGAACATTTAACAAAACTTTAATAATAAAATAAACACAAAACAGCGCGACAGCCCCTCACGGACGACTGCCGCACATAAATAGAACCAAAACACAAAATAAAATCCAGGCCTGGTCATCTCTCGTCACTCCTCCTTTTATCCTTCCGGAGCTCCTCCGTGGGACTCGAGACTTACTCCACCGGCCTCGCTCCGTTCCCACGGCTCTCGGCCCCCCCCCACTTGTCACACATTGACTGTATTTATGATTTACTTATTTATTCTACTCATTTATTCATGACTCATTCATTCAACCCATACTATATATACACACAAACATAAAATAAAAAAATACTGAATATTGGTTGAATGAATGATTCAATCACTCACTCAAATACAGTAACTTGTATTGCTCCTGAATGAATCAGTGTTTTAGAACAAAAAATTATTCTACAAGTACTTCAGTGACTCACTCATAATGAAAGTCACTGTTCTAAAACAAAAGTCAGTGTTTTAGAACAAATCAGTTCTATAAATGATTCAGTGACTCATTCATAAATACAGTTAATATTTTTGTTCCTAAACAAATCAGTGTTTTTAAATGAGTCAGTTAAGTGAATGATTCATTGACTCATACATTAAAAGACAGTCACTTGCCACATACTGGTGTAACTTTGTAATCTGCAGGAAGAGTCGCTGAAAAATGCAAAAATCAGCAGAATAATCCCTGCAAATAATTCTAAAAATATGCATGCTTACCTGTGTGTGTCCTCTGGTGCGCCTTCAGATGTGAACTCTTGGTGTAGACCTTCCGACACCCGTTGAACTGGCAGCGATGAACCCTCTTCTTGTTCTCTGCCATCTCACCGGCTCCCATTGTGCAGGTGCCACCCTGTTCCCCGTCGCTCTGTGCACCACTGCTGCCATGCTGGGGAGAAAGTGGCACCAGGTGGGCTGCCACAAGCTTGGCAGAGCTCAAGCCCACCTTTCGGGCCACTAGCTTGAGCGTGAGGGTCCCGTCGGGTGAGGCACTGAGGGTGTGCATGGGTTTGACTAAGTGACGGCCTAGTTCTGGAGATGAGGGTGGTGTTAAGGAGGTGACGGCATTCAGCTGGGCTGCGTTGACCCCTAAGGTGATGTCTGGAGAGGTCAAAGTGGAGGAGAGGGTTTCTTTGTGTGGGGTGAGGTGAGGAGGAGGACTGGGGGGGTTGTTGAGGCTGGGAAGGAGGGGGTCTAACAGGTCTTCATCTGCATCTTCCTTTATGAAGGACGGGGTAAGAAGACCATCCAGGTCCTCATCGAAAAGGTCAGACAGCCGTTTGGGTTCCGTCTGCAGATAGCGTTCCAATTCCAAACATGTCTGTGGAAAAAGATTTAGGTATTTTTATTGACCTGAACACTTCAAATGATTTGCTTTCTTGGGCAAGCAAAACAAAACACCTACACATCATAAATGGCACGCTTCATTCAGAAAACAAAAAAGTAAAGATTTTGCAAAGTGACACTTTTTTTTTTTGTAAAATAACACATAAATTGAATAATTTATTCTTAAATTTGTATTTTAACTTTTTTGTATTATTTGTAATTTTGCAATTTAATTAAAAATCATGTACAGTGTTTGTAAAGCCTCTCAAGTTTTAAACTTTTAAACATTTTTTTTTTTTAATAAATTGATACTTGATTTGTAGTTTATTCATAAAAACTTTATGTAAAAACCATACTAATGTAATATTTTTTGAAAATTATCACATAAATTGCTTAATTTATTCATAAAACCTTTATGCTTACATTAATCATTCTTAAAGGGGTCATATGATGTTGCTAAAAAGAACATTATTTTGTGTATTTGGTGTAATGAAATGTGTTTATGCGGTTTAAAGTAAAAAAAACACATTATTTTCCACATACTGTACATTATTGTTTATCCTCTATGCCCCGCCTTTCTGAAACGCATCGATTTTTATAAAGCTCATCGGTCTGAAAAGCGAGGTGTGCTCTGATTGGCCAGCTATCCAGTGCATTGTGATTGGCTGAATACCTCAAGCGTGTGACGGAAATGTTATGCCCCTTACCATATTGTGATGCCTTTTCCTGGCCGGAGCGACGAGACAAAAACATTAAAACTCATTGTAAACGAGGCATTTGTTGCATCCAGTGGGGACATAATTAAGTGCGTTGTGATTGGCCGAATTCCTCAAGCGTGTGACGGAAATGTTACGTCCCTTACCATATTGTGATGCCTGCGGCAACCACATGTGACGACCCCGGGCTGGACTCCGCTTCGTCCACGGTGAAAGCCGGTCCGGAGATCGACAGCGCGAAGTTGATGTATTTCCTCAGCGGCCAGCACAGATCAGCTCCAGGCATGATGAAGCGGATATCATCCTCTTTTGGAAGGCCAAACAAAGTAGTTTCGCTTTCACAACGAAACACACAGCGCCTTCACGGCAGCGGCGGCAACAACAATACTACAGCGAGAATAAAAGTTACGCCTTCTTTCTTTGCGTGAACATTTGGGCGGCGTTATGCAAATCTTCCCACATCGTGACGTAGACATGTGGGGGTGTTAGAACGAGTCGTTTTAGGTAGGCGTGGTTGACACTTAACTTTTATAAAGAATATCTCTTTGGATTTGAGACTTTAGTCTTTGCAACTTTACAGATCTTCTTTATGCACCAAGAGCTTGTAACACTCCAAAGAGAAAGGAAAAATTTTAATCGCATCATATGACCCCTTTAAAACAGTTTGTGTGTAAACTGTTGCAAGAACACAATCAATTTTCCATAAAAAACATACTTACATTCTTCATTAAAAAGTAATTTTTACATACATCATTCGTAAATCATTTGCATTATATTTACACAAGAATTACATTTAAATTTACACATTGAATTTACTTATTGCGCTTGTTTCATGAATTAGACCTGTTCATCATAAAACTTACTTCACATGCTTTAGGCCCTAGTAATATGGAAAGCATTGTATCTTGACGTTACTGAGATGCATCAAAAATGCAGTTGTTACTTGACACCAGATCCATTTCTTCTTTTAATATCACTTTAAATATCACATTTACGCTTTGTTTAAACAATATTAACTATTAACTCAAGCAATTAAATGAAAGATAAAATCATCCAGGCTAATCTACTTTATTAATGGTGTGTGCAATGTGATTTTTTTCTTCTTCTTCAGACTAACCCCTTTCTGGGCCGTTAACTGGGTACTGAGACTGCTACTGCATATAATTTGCTTCAGCAGGTCTTCAGGAATAGATGGTTACACTGTGATTGATTACACAGGCTAGACTGGAGCTCTCTGGAGCTGAAGAAACAGACCTGGCCTGAATTGCTTGTTAGAGCGCCTTATGTGGAGCAAAACTGGCTCTTTTCACACAGAAGGGGAGAGGGAGAGAGGTTGTGAGAGAGAAAGAGCCATCAGACATGGATTCTGCCTTTTTGGATGGGTTTTTATATTTCAGCCTAAAGAATTGTGCGCAGAACAGCAGCGTCAACACAATACAATTTAATGGCAATTTATATGCCGCTACCTCTCCATTAAGATACTTCAAGGGGCCATATAATGGACATTAAAATTTTTCTTTTTAAATTAAACGACACAAAACCTCTTCCAGTGTACACTATTTTTAAACTGTAAAGCAATTTTTAAAAAATCTGTAAAATGCTCTGTTACGACTGTTGCTCTCTATCTCTGATATGAACTAATTTAAAGGGGTCCTATTATGCTTTTTCACTTTTTTAATCTTAGTCAGTGTGTAGTGTGTATGTTTGGGCATAAAAAAGATCTAGAAAGTTATAAATCTCAAAGTCCACTCCAAAGGGATATATTTAATTTTAAAAAAATCCCATTTCAAGAACTACAACGAACGGCTCGTTTGGACTACAGCGTTGGTTTCCGGGCTTTGTGATATCACAAAGCGGCTCATTAGAATATCATTAAAAATAATTCCCGCCTACAGAAATTCGAATGGTTGGGGGGTGGGGAGGGGCGAGGTTGTGGTTAGAACGCTTGGTTGAGTGAGTGCATCAGACGAGACGATGAAGAAGAAGTGCTGCTGCAGAGTTAGTGCATCAGAGAAAATGAAGAAGAAGAGCTGCTGTGCTGTAGCGTCAAATTTTCGGCATGTCTAGAACAATTCTTACAAGTACAACACAACGTAGCTGGGCACCGCGGACAGACGCCGAACGCCGCCGGTGTGCCTACACTCATTGAAAATAATGTATTCGAATTTTAAAGACGTGGCGCAACGCCACGCTGCTCTTCTCGTCCGGTGTGCGCCCGCCTGAAACGCCGTTTATATGAAAAATAATCAGTTTTTCGAACCACCAAGCATGAGAGCATGTTCTAGTACACCCCCAAAACAAAATCAAGACTTTGTAAAAGAGCATAATAGGACCCCTTTAAGATAATGGGTAAAGCTCATGTCAGCTCAAAACTAAATTACAAAAACAAACGTAAATTTTTGTGAATATTACAAATAATAAAGTTAGATGCTGGAAAATGGCCATGCAATATATACTGTGTATATATATATATATATATATGATTTTTTTAAATGAATGAGATAAAGTTGGAGACTGAAAAATGCCCATGCAATACTAGGTTACAAAAAAAGACAATAATAATTCCAAATAATACTTTGTAAATAATTGAATACATTTATATTATATTATTTTATATTAAATTTATTTTATAAATATTAGAAATAGAGTTAGAGACAAAGTTAGTTAGTTACAAAAATCCTAATAATAGGCCTGCTTTGTAAATAAATAAACAATTTTTTTTTTTATATTTGAAATAATAAAATGCTCCAAAAGTGCATAATGTTTTTCCTTTAAAGTACTTTTTTTTGCACAGTTATGTGAGAAGCAGCAATAAAGTCAAGTTTTTATTTTCTGAAAGGTTTCTCATAACATGACCCAAACCTTTTACAAAATGATAAAGAACAGTAACCTATCATCTCAGACAAACTGGCCTCTAGCTATAAATGTCTCGTTTGAATCTCTGGCTCCAAACACAACGGCGGTTCGGCGCAGCTTCTGTTGCTAGGCGATGCTGTTTGCTTGTCAGCTTTATGAAAGGATCATCTGCCGTTTTTTTTTCAGCGTTAAAAGCATTTTAATGTCTGCGCTGAACTCGAAGGTTTCAGAAGTCAGGTAAACAGAGCATAGCTGAACTGACATTACCTGAGACGTCACCCAGAATATCTAAACACGACAGAAAATGCTGTAGTTAGAAGACACAGATCTTCGCATAACCATCTCAGAGCAATCTGGTAAAAGAACCATTTCACTCGACTCGTTCAAAATAAATATTTGCATTTCTAAAAATCTGTTGTTTTCTCTTTCGCAAACACACACACGGTTTCTCGCTGTGCCCTGAACTGATGGGTAATTAGTCACTTAAATGACGCAGTAAAGAGATACTCTCCATTCACTGAAAGCGCTGATGGGCTTGTGCATCTCTGTGCATGTTTCCCAGCTCAACCAATGACATTTAAAAGCCTCAATTCAGCACGCCGGCAGCGGTGCGCGCTGTATGGGCCCTTTGGACACACGCCGACATGGGAGGGATTGATTTTCTAATGTGCTATAGGTCTGCGGTGGTCTGGGGTGTCATGCCTGCATGCTGTTGAACCATCACACGTATGACAGGAACATGGGCAGAGTGAGTTCATGGGAATTCGCGTGAGCACATCACATTGAGAAAGGGCAGACGTGTGTATGTGTTGGGGAAAAAGAGTAAGATAAATTTTGAAGGTGAGGCATTTGCGAGTCAAGGAGAGCAGGTTTTCCTTATCGCTCTTTTGCTTTTTTCTGTCTCGCCACTCTTCTTCTCTCCCCTCCTCCTGCAGGCCCTGAGGAAGTGACATTCAGGGGATATTGTTACTTAAAATGGCAGCAAATTCAATGCGCTCAGTGCCGTCTGGGTCGCTTTGGGCTGTGTGATTTAATGGTGCAGCAGACTGGATGCCAATCAAGTCGAAAGCGATGCCATAAAAGCTACACGGCAGATTTGCGAATCTCCAGCAATTTGGATGTTTAATCAAAAGTGATCACAACTCAACGCCCCAGTTTTGACATAAAATAGGCAATAAAAAGCAGAGCGTTGCTCTGTTGGATAACAGATGACTTGAATTTCATGTTGTAGTTCCTGTGTGGGTCACACATGATCTGTGAGAGACTGTCCCAAGTCAAGGTAATTTGGTGTCTTCCAGGCATTTCATTACAATCAGAAAGCCAAGCAAAGCTATTTGATATTCATGAAGCTGATATGTATGAATTAGTATAAACAGATAGAGTGCCAGACATAGTTTTTATCTGCAAAATCCAATCAGATGAAACACCATCAGAGTTACATAAACTTCCTAAAAATCAGTTTTGTTTTTTTTCTAGATTGAATGAGACACATTCAAGCAGTAGCACAATAGCAGATATACATAACCTGAGAAACAAGCTGGCAATCGTAAACAGGCAACAGTTAAAAATATATTACTTGGTATTATTATTATTATTATTGTTGTTGATTGCAAAATAATCAATAATATATTATCATTAATAAAAAATAAGAAATATTATTATAAGTACTAACAATATTGAGTATTATTATTATTTATTATTATTATTATTATTATTAGTAGTAGTAGTAGTATATAACAATCATAATAAATAAATACATTAATTAATTACTTTTTAGAATTATTGAAATAAATTAAATGCAATGAAAGTGTACAATATTTCTCCTTTAAAAAACATTTGTGACATAGATGAGATTTAGGTACAGCACAAGTGTCAACATCTCTTTTCCATGGTAAAACTCACTGCCATGATTGAGCAATGATTGATCATGAATACGTTTTGAAAGGTCACAAACTTTTCATTTTTATTTTGGTGGTCCAATTGGTAAGAATTGGCCTATACATTCTTCAGTTCAAAAACAGCACACACAACTCTGGCATCTGGGACATATTTTGAAATATTTCCACTTGACGTGCCGTCTTAAAAATGCTAAATTCAAGGCACAAGATGCTTATAAATATGACAAGATGTGATGCAACGGTAAAACATGTTCTGATGCATATGCACATTGACAGGCAATTTAAAAATAGTGCAGACAGAACTCGTTCTACCCTTGGCTGATTGATTTAGAGTATTTAAGCAGTCAAAATGAGCATCCCCAGTGACAACCACTATACTAATGACAAAAACATCACCACAGAAATACAACAAACAAATGAAACACATCATCTAACACTAATCAGATGTGACATTTCTTCTTTTTGTCCTAAGAAACCTGATTGGTTGAACATCTTGCTCCAAATGTCTTTCAACTGGCTGTAATTTGTCATGTCATCCAGCGGTTTCAACATTTGATTGTCAGTGAAAACCTGCTGTGCCAATACGCTACTGCTTTATTTCCATCTATGGTTCCATAAAGAACCTTCAACATCCATGGAAACTTTCCATTGGACAAAATGTTCTTTATATTGGAAAAAAGGTTGTTTTAGGAACCCAAAATGACATCACTGCAAAAAAAAAAAAAACCCTTCTGGAACTTTTATTTATAAGAGTGTATTTAGGATATGGTACACAAATATAACAAAATGCAAATAAATAAATCATCATAAACCTCAGTTGCATGTCTTCCGCCTTATAAAGCGTGCACATATCTAACAGTATCTAATGTCACTGGGTGCAGAAACCGAGCAAGTGAAGACCCCCTGCTGGCATCTGGCACCACGTCGTAGAAGGAGCGACTGTCAAACACTGTGAGGTTTGAACTGATAAAGTGAGCCATCTGCCACATGCCCCGCAGCGAGCGCAGCTGAGAATCTGAGAGTGAGAAATGCAAGGCCTCTTCTCTGTCAGTCATGTAGGTGCCCTTTTTTTGGAAGCCTGTCCATCGATGCCGATTTGTGACCTGTTCCTTGCCGCGGGTTTGACGCTGATCTATCATCGGTAAAGTGACGAACCTAACTCGCGATCAGTTGTTATGGCAGCGATGTTGACATGTCTGTCTTCCATCATCGAACCCGCTACGTAATTATCTTTTCTGCATCTGTGCACCTGTGACAACATGTCACTTCCTCTTGCATCTCAGCACGCCCTCTAGCCGTCTAACCCATCACAATGCCGCCGTATATTCGGCATAAATGGAGCAATGGGTGAGCGCAATATAAAACCGGCTATCGCTCGCTTAAGTTTAATATAGGGTAATCTGATTTGAGAAAGGAGTCGGAGATACCCTCATACAATCTTCCCTTCGCACCATGACGCTCAGTGGGAATACCGTCATGCGGTGCGCCAATTAACAGCGAAGCACTGCCTCCCTCCAGCAGACAAAGCTAATAAAACAAGCTGGTTATAAAAATGAATGAGGAGCCCATGGAAGAGAAGCAGCACCGACATCCAGACCAAATGCAAACAGCTGGTAAGCGAGTAATTTTTGGGAGATGATTTAGCATCAGCTGTCCCCAGCTAAAGTCCATTGACGGCAGAGAAGCACCGAGCTCTCTGAAAACATGGGAACGGGGGTTATTTGTCAGGTCAGGTTGCTGATCGCTTTCCTAGAGCATTTGTCAAAAGGTCCAAAAGGGAAAACGTGCTTGCAGAAAATAATCTTTCCCAGTGGCTGGTACCTGCGTTTCCAATTTCGAGAATGGAAGAATCGTTCGCTGCTCGGGATGCGTGATGTTTCCGTATTGGCCTCCATTCAAAAGCATGTGCACCTTAATGCATTATCCCTTGTGCTGTGCTGAAAATCTTTTACATAATTTGGTGTTTCCATGACCAGCCTTTTAAAAATAATATTCTATATTATCACCAAATCTTGGACTCACTCCTTTTGTCAACTTGTTTCTTTCAAATATAACCAGTTTTGCATTTCGTTTTCTAACTGATTGATCGTAGGCCTCATAGATCTGAGCTGCACCTCAGTTTTTGAGTGAATAAAGCGTTATTTGTGGACAATTTTGGCAATATTCACTCAAAAACTGAGGAACATAAGTTCAGATCAATGAGGCCTACAATCAGTTCCAAAAAGAAATACAAACCCTGTGCTAACTGAAAGAAACCAAAAGAAAACAAGTTGGTAAAAATAATGAAACCAGTATTTTATTTTATTTTATTTTTGAGGGAACACCTCAAGTGTAAAAAGATGGATTAAAAAATCCTCAAAATGTACAAAAGTGATCTTTTTTTTATTTTTTTTATTGGGTAACTAAAGCAAAGTCTCTAAATTTTAGTCTAATGTGCTAACATTAACTAGCATTTTTTGGGGGGAAAAAATCTAATTTTGAACCAAAAAATATGGTTATTTGGTATTTTTAACCCATTTTTGTGAAAAATATCTTTCTGCAGTTTCCTTGGTTACACTAGTCTCACCAAGATTGCATTTTTTTTGCTCAAAAATACAGTAAAACAGTAATACTATGAAATATGATTACAACTTAAAATAACCGTTTTCTATCTTAATATTTTAATTTGTAATTTATTCCTATAATGACAGAGCTGAATTTCAAAAAATATGGTTATTTGGTATTTTTAACCCATTTTTGTGAAAAATATCTTTCTGCAGTTTCCTTGGTTACACTAGTCTCACCAAGATTGCATTTTTTTTGCTCAAAAATACAGTAAAACAGTAATACTATGAAATATTATTACAACTTAAAATAACCGTTTTCTATCTTAATATTTTAATTTGTAATTTATTCCTATAATGACAGAGCTGAAATTTCAGCATCATTACTCCAGTCTTCAGTGTCACATGATCCTTTAGAAATCATTCTAATATGCTGATTTGCTGCTCAAGAAATATTTCTTATTATTATCAATGTTAAAAACAGTTGTCCTCAATTTTCTTGGGGGGAACTTTGATACTTAATGATTCCAAACTTTTAATTTGTAATGTTTTTTTATTTACTTATTTGTGTTATTTATTTATTAGGAACATCATTCCTCCGTGTAAGTTGCTAAATGAGTAACGCAAATAGTATTTGTTGCCATTCTGACCATACCAACTGTCTGAAATACATCTGACAAAACACATGAAAGCTGATTAGCCATTAGACAGAACAAAGAAACCCTTCCAAAAGGCTTTTTAAAAGACCAGGCACTGTTAGATATACACACCGACTCCATCTACTTACTCCAATGACACCCTCCTGACGAATGGGCTTAGAAGTGAAACTCATCCAGCCTGTTCTCTGATCAGTCATTGATCTGTAATGTAAGACTTGGGCTAAAGGGAGAGGGGGACCACAAATGACCACCTGCCAGTGCTTTGATTCAGGAAGGGACTGGTCAGCTGGCGGCACCCGGAGACACAGTCCCACTTCAGACCACAGCCGATCGATAGGATGGGGGGAATGATGGGGCCATGCGTGATCTCATCAACAGTGGCCCTCACAACTCGCCCTGCCTCCCATTTACAGCCTCGCCAGGCGGCGCCTTAATAATAAATTATATTATTAAATATATATATAATTATAGCAAAGTTAAATATTTAAAAATATATAGTATTTATATATGTTATGCTTATATTATTATAACAATTGTATTTATTATAATATAAAATTTTATGTGTGTATGTATTCATATGTGTGTATACTGATCAAATATGTATGATCAGTTTAAGTAAATCTTGCTAAGCAAGGAGACAAATGATTTAATGAAGGAGACAAAATAAAAATAACTACCACTTCCTTGAGTATTGTTTGTATTGAGTATTTGTTACCGCCACACTTATGCAAAACTGAATGCTAAGTTGGGACTGGGCACTGTGTTAGCCAAGCGTCTGCATATGTGTACTTAAATATGTTTCTGGTTTTGCTTGAAATTGTAAACCTAAAATTAACAACACAAAACATATAAAATTATTACCCAGACTCCAGAGCAGTTTCTAAGCACCCCTACTGACATTTTCAAAAGAATGACATTGATCTAAGTTTACGAATGCTCACATTATCGGAGCGTGGCCGTTTGCTGAATGTAGGCTAATGTCTCCTGACACCTTTAAGTAACCATAAAGGCAAAGCTGGCACTCGTGAAATGGATCCTGAAGAGCCCTGTTGACACTTGACATAAGCATTAATAGGAGCGTGTGCAGTGAGGGACAAAACAATGGCCTCCACTAAAGATGTAAATGTTTCCTCAGAGGACGTTTGTCATCTCCTTGCTGATATATGGACCTGTCCTATTCCAAACACGCCATTCGGTGCCGTCGCAGATAACGGTAGAAGAGGATAATTACTTAATTATGCTCATGCTTATCAAGGTACCTCTGCAAACAGAATATCTTCATTTCTGAATTTTAGCGGAGCTGCTTGCCGCAGCTCGTTTAAAGATGTTAAAGGTATGGAGTAGCATGCATTTCGGGCCTGATAAACCAGTTGCCGGCAATATAACAGATATGACATAACACCAATTAAGAAATCACACTCTCACACAGAGGCTCTGGCATATTTTTACAAGCCGAAGGCAAATAAAGTGTTCCTGTCCCTCCTGAGCTGTAGCGCTAATCTTATGCTCGCACTTATGGGGGAAAGGCAATGTAATTAGCAATAAACCAGCTCTCTTATGTGTGTGGATCAATCAGTACTAGACCATTTGAAGCTAGTTTTACTGTGGGAGGAGGAAATCTCTTGCAAAGAATGTGCTTTGAACATTATTTCTTATAATGTGAATGTTCCAAGCTAAACCAGTGTCTCCAACAGCATTTTGTTTTGTGCCCTGTCCTCCCTATAAACATATAAATGAATAAATATAAATGTAGAAGTAAAAAAATATTATTTATTACCTGTCATTTAATATGTAACTTAAAATTAAAATTATAATGTATTATAAATATCTAAATAACACACACATACGTTTATATTATAATTACCAAATGAAGGCAAAATCAGACAATCAGTCTGCAATGATACAAAAAAAAATATTTCAAGTACATAACTGAACAACTAAACACAATAAGAACCTGCAGTTCAGTAAATGGATCAGGATGCTGATTCTGATGTTCTGATTTTGGTTCGGCCAAGAATCAAACTACACTCCTAGTGTTGTATGTTTCTAGTTCACCGAAAAGAACTGGCACACAAGAATCACTTGTTCATGAATCAGACTACACTGTTCACACTGTATGTTTTTGATTCACCAATAAATAGGCTAATATGAATCACTCGTTCATGAATCAGACTACACTACCCTTACCAAAAAGTAGTATATTAACCCATTTTTGTGAAAAATATCTTTCTGCAGTTTCCTTGGTTACACTAGTCTCACCAAGATTGCATTTTTTTTGCTCAAAAATACAGTAAAACAGTAATACTATGAAATATTATTACAACTTAAAATAACCGTTTTCTATCTTAATATTTTAATTTGTAATTTATTCCTATAATGACAGAGCTGAATTTTCAGCATCATTACTCCAGTCTTCAGTGTCACATGATCCTTTAGAAATCATTCTAATATGCTGATTTGCTGCTCAAGAAATATTTCTTATTATTATCAATGTTAAAAACAGTTGTCCTCAATTTTCTTGGGGGGAACTTTGATACTTAATGATTCCAAACTTTTAATTTGTAATGTTTTTTTATTTACTTATTTGTGTTATTTATTTATTAGGAACATCATTCCTCCGTGTAAGTTGCTAAATGAGTAACGCAAATAGTATTTGTTGCCATTCTGACCATACCAACTGTCTGAAATACATCTGACAAAACACATGAAAGCTGATTAGCCATTAGACAGAACAAAGAAACCCTTCCAAAAGGCTTTTTAAAAGACCAGGCACTGTTAGATATACACACCGACTCCATCTACTTACTCCAATGACACCCTCCTGACGAATGGGCTTAGAAGTGAAACTCATCCAGCCTGTTCTCTGATCAGTCATTGATCTGTAATGTAAGACTTGGGCTAAAGGGAGAGGGGGACCACAAATGACCACCTGCCAGTGCTTTGATTCAGGAAGGGACTGGTCAGCTGGCGGCACCCGGAGACACAGTCCCACTTCAGACCACAGCCGATCGATAGGATGGGGGGAATGATGGGGCCATGCGTGATCTCATCAACAGTGGCCCTCACAACTCGCCCTGCCTCCCATTTACAGCCTCGCCAGGCGGCGCCTAAAAATAACCTACATCTCATCTGCAGGAAGATCGTCGACACATTCGCACATAGTCTCGGGCGTACAGAACTGAAGAGATGCGAGAGCCAGACTACTTTAGTCTCAAAGCTGCTAAGACTTTATAGTGACTTAGAAGCGTTTACATGAACAAGTTACTAAACATTTGAACATTAAACAGGTCACAATAGAACATAACACAAGAGAAGGGCTGAAGGGCTAAAACAAACTTAAATTAATTGTTATTGTATACTAATAGCACACTTGAATAAACTTCTTTTTCATAAGGGTAGTCACACTATATGTTTCTGATTCACTACTAAGAACCATTTCAGAGCCATTTATGTGTAATGAGCTGTTGATAACTGACTGCAGGCTCAGCTGACTTCTGGTACCAAGTCAGTATAGCGACTTTGCATAGTTTCAGGCAGTTCCGCACAATAGAGCCATAGTGCCAATATAGTGGCTTGTTAAAAACCCCAGGTTAGAGGTCACTGCATGGGTACAGAGCCCCAGTCAGACGCTTCATCAGCAATACTATGTCAGGCATGCAATAGCGCTTTGTGCGCTTTGCAACTCGCACTTCGCCAGTGTTCTCTCAACACTCGTTGCATGCGTCAAGGCCTTTGTCACTCTAATTGTCAGAGGAAGTTCATTTGAATATGAATTAGTGTTGACATTTTCCCTCGCAATGATTTGGGAGGAAGCTAAAAGGGAGTAGGCGCTTTCCTATCAGAATGTCGTATTAATCCACATTGTGCGAGGGCTAAATCAGGATTTACAAAAGAAGAAACATTAGTGGTGTGCCTTGAAAAGTCAATCCAGTATATTTTTCATTGATTTGAATGCTTGAACCATGCAGCGATGCCTCTTGAATGATAATAAAGGATAGGGTGCCAGAGATAATCCGAGCGACAATGCCAAAGCGCTGTACGAAATAACAGGATTTGGTTGTTTATGTGTTTACGGGTTGCCTTACGGGCCGCAGACTAGCAATGCAAACTAATCTTATCAAGATCCACCAATTTTCATTAAAGCACTTAGAGCATTAAGTCCCAGCATGAATCCATTGATAGCAGGGGAGTGAAGGGGTGCTTCTTATTTTAACTGAGGGTTAACAGCTTGTTACCATACAAGGGGCGGCAGTCTGCCCTGAGGATGGGACGACCTGTTGTGGCACGAGGCAGCGGGCCTAATCCTCATAATGAGAGCCACAAAGACAAAAGCATTAAAGCATGGAGAAAAATAAGGATAATGGGTGAAAAAACTAGGCGACATTCCCTAATGAGCTAAAGGGAAATGTTTTTTCAGAAAACTTGATCTGTGGATCTATGATCACAAGTCCCAGCTTTAATAATGTAAACAGCACATCCCCACCCAAACCTTAAACTGCTTTCTGTAATTGGAGATAGCAAAAAGCGCAGTGTTCTGACATGTTGCATGGTGGTTATGATTATTAGGAATGGTAATTGTGAATAATAATTCAGATTCCTTAAAGGTTCTATTAATGATTGTGATAGTACTTCTGCGGAATACGTTTTTGGGAAAAGAAACGCAATTTCACTACCAATTGATATTATAATTTCAATAAATAATTTAAATGTAATTAAATAAATTATATATTATTATATCTCAAAATACTACTCAAATAAGTTTAATGCTCGAAGTTTAAAGCTCAAAGTTTAATGAGCAACCAGTTTATTCATTTTTATAAAATACTACTGACAAAACACACACACACACACAAAGTTTTGCATACTTTCAACACTGTAAAAAAAATTTTGTAAGTAAATACAACAAATATATTCAAATATAGAAAATACTATGTCAGACTTTCTAATTCAACATTTTCTTTTTAATTAAATGAGTTATTTGCACTTTATAATTATTAGTGAAATTTACTAGCAATTTCTATCTGAAAATAGTTGCAAAGTAAATCCTACACAATTTTTCTCCAGTTTACAGTAAATATTGTGTAAAAAAGACTTTATAATTATTAGTGAAATTTACTAGCAATTTCTATCTGAAAATAGTTGCAAAGTAATCCTACACAATTTTTCTCCAGTTTACAGTAAATATTGTGTAAAAAAGTATTTGATTTGAGTGATTTTGTGTAATTTGTCATCACGTTGTGTTTTATCAGCATTGTATAGCTTCTGGCCATCCTGCTCATTAAACATTAGCATCAGCTATTAAAAACCCATATTGGTCAACCACTAGTCATTAGCTAAGTTTCCATCATACTGTTTTAATGCGCATTTTGAAGCATTTTGCGAATAAATCCCGCATGAGCATTCAAAAAAAGTCATGTGACTTTGCACTATGGGACAGCATAACCTGAGTAACCAGCGGACCGATTTTGTTGCACAGCATCTGAAATATTTTCATGGTCATTCTGAAGTGCCCGAGCAAAGTCTTTCGTCAAAGTATTTCTATATAACTGACTCCTAGAACGGTCTACCACAACTGCGTTCCCAAACAGCTGACATTCACCTCCGAAAGCAAGACCGCATTTATTGTGTTTCGTCTGCTCACTCAAAGCGCAAGTAATTTATTATATTTGAGAATTATTATATTCAGTGGCTTCTCTTACTTTTCTTACTTACTTACTTTCAGGAAGTGACGATTTTGTTCTCTCTGACTCGTTGGATGGAAACAGTGCTTGTTCACAAATGTTTTATGTGATATTTCCAATTTTGCGCATAAGTTAAATTTGCAACTTTGGATTGTCTGATCCTATAATTTCTTCCGCTGTCCTATAAAGGCAAAAAAAATGCCCATAACAATAAATATTGTGCAAATTCATCAAGACACTAGAGATGCTGGCTCCATATCTTACCTGCATGAGTCAGTACATTCTCAAACGCATCCAGATTAACTGTGTAGCCCAAATTTCGAGTGAGAAGTTGACAACTGCACCCCCCTCTATCAACATGAACCATGGTACCATCATGAAGATTCTCCCTGGTGTCCTACTCTCTCCTCCTTTTGATTTGCATTACAAAGAGCAGGATCAAAGGGCTCGGGTTGGGTACGATGGCAGTGAACATCCCTCTACAGTGAGCCATTGTGTTGTTATGCAGCGCACATTCGACACAGTGCAACTGGCCTGGTGTGGGGAGATTCCCAGCGCTGCTCTGATACATCCAGTGCAACTTTTAGTTTTGGCCAGTTTCTGACCAAAAAGGCGAGGGATGTTTGGTTTGCTTACATGTCAGTCTTAAATATCTCAGTAACTCTAGTAGCAAAAAAAGATCGTTATTTCTAAAACTGAAGGCTGTTCTGTCTGTGAGGATTATGATATTGGAAGAGGTGAACAGAGAAGTCTCAGCTTAAATAAAAGGTGATTTCACACATTCACATGCCTTTTTTTCATTAAAATCAACAGTATTTTTTTGTGTAGATGTCATATGTGAACATGACACCCATTATCTTATAATAGAACATCTAAGCATATTCCTAATACTAGGGTATCTGCATGCTTAGGAATTAAACATAGTACATATAACACATTTTAAGACTTTAATTCCATTTTTTAAATAATTAAGATCAACGTTTGACAAAAAAGGAAGAAAAAATGCATGAAAAGTGAAGTTTTAACACAACTTCAAAATATTTGGTAGGGCTGGACGACTCATTTTATTTATTTTTTTTAAGAAATATGCCTATCAATGCTGCAAAGGTACAGTACTGTTGAAAAGTTAAAAGTTATTAAGATTTGTTTAAAGGAACTAATCGTTTTATTCAGCAAAGATGCATTAAATTGATCAAAAGTGAAAGTAAAAAAAAAAAAACACAGGCAAGAATTCTGTTTCTCTTCAACTTTGTTCATCAAGAATCCTGTCAAAAAATGTTTCACAGTTTCCACAAAAACATTCAGCACTACTGTTTTTTTTACATTGATAATAAGAAATTTCACTTGAGCATCAAATCAGCATATTGGAATGATTTCTGAAGAATCATGTGACACTGAAGACTGGAGTAATGATGCTGAAACTTCAGTTTGGCATCACAGAATTAATGACATTAGTATTATATTAACATTAAACAATAATATTTTAAAAACATTGTTTAAGGCGAATGTGATGGAAAATGTATCTAAAAGCCTTTACATTAACACAAAAGACCTGTGCAAACAACATTTAAGACTTTTAAAATGCTATTTAGCATTTTTATGGCCCTAGAGTTTCAAAGTGTTTTTAAGGAACTGCTGACCATTGTATAGTGGTGTGTGAAATTGGCCACATTTTTTGCCACATTTTTCACATTGGTTGATTAACAAAAGTCTATCAATTCAAAAATCTTCTGACATCTTGACAGTGAAACGTTTTCTGTTTCCCATGCTTCTATGAGAGTGTCTTCATACAGACCTTCCCTTACCAAAAAGTAGTATACTTCAAGTTTATTTTAGTAAGTATACTTAAGTAAAGTTCAAGTATATTTTTAAGTATACTTATGTAGTAAGTATACAGATATCAGTTTTTAGTTTAAAAGAAGTATACTAATAGCACACTTGAATAAACTTCTTTTTCGTAAGGGTTACTACAACTGCAAACAAATTCCTTCTCCTTAGTATAACATATTATCACATACTGCCTACAGGGTGGAAGTGTTGCTGTAGTTAAACTCATCCCCTCTTACCGTCGACACACACAACGGTATAAAAAACGAACAAACCCGCTGAGCCGACTGCACCTCAAGGAGGTGCAGAGCTGCCGTTTTCATATTCCCTCCATCTCAGGAAAGCGCGACAGCCCCCACCTTTCCTTTCCGTGGTGAGTTCATTGAGTTCAGTCCATTATGGCAGAGCTGCTATAGCCTACTTACTGTGGCCATTTTGAGTTATCGCAAATAATTTACAGCCAAGTTTTGCATTGTCTTTAGAGTAGACCGAGGATGCAAGATGGAGTCCAGACATCTCAGAACTCCCACTCTTGGACCCGTTTACTCATGCTGACCCTTCTCTGTTGCTGTATGTGATTAACATGCCAGCTAATGGAGGACGGTGAGTCACGCTTTCGGATGGCAATGCTAGCCTATTTTTCTCAAGGCACGTGGGTAATGTTTCAACTTCCAACGGATGAATATGAGAGTCTGAGCCAAGAGTGAAAGCGAAACCTTGGGATTTGAGATGGGGAGGACGATCTTTTCACACCTGCTTGAGTTTGTGGCTCCACATCTGATTTGATTCAAATGATTCATAATTGGATTAATTAGAAGTAGATGATTAAATACCATAAAGCCCAGAGCATGAAACCTTTTAGTGAGAGCTAGAGAAATACTGTATATTTTGACTCTTTAATGCTTTTAAAGACATCTGTATGTTCATACACAAAAATAAATGAAAGAATAACAACAACAGTGTTGGTTGATTTCAAATGAACATGGCACCGACTCTAAACATATGTAAATGAGTACACACAAACTAACTTAAAGATGGTCTCATTTCAACTATTACTCACTCCCACAGGTATTTCTAGCAATGCATCCCAAAATAACTTCCGACCCAAATAGCTCTCCCATGCTAAAACAAAGACAAAACTCCTTATGCCACAATAACTCATGAGTTTGTGCGGGCTCTTCTAAAGAAGAATTAGGAGAACCGACGCTCTCCGTTTCTTCTTTTAAGAAGAGTGAAAAATCAAAGAAAAAAAATTGACATGGATTTCTAAAGCTGCATAAATTAACATTAAGATATCAATTACTTTTAACGAATGTTATATTATTTGCCATTTTTCATTATGCTTTGTTAACATGAGATAATCAGGATTATTTCATTATATTGAAAGACTTAGTTTTTTTACTGTTATATCAAAATAATAACCAAAATATATACATGCAGCTTGAAAAATCCCTTTTCTAAGTGATCAAACTTACAATTTCCAGCTAGCAGAAAACAAAACAGGCTAAAAAACATCAATGATTTGCTTAGCTTTAAATATTAATAACCAATGTCTCATTCAATCTTATTTGAGTTTCTTTTTGTGGGCGTATAATTAAGATACAAAACACGCTGCCAATGTTGTGCAATCTTGACATGAACCAATTCAGCTTGACTGATGTACATCCAAACTCGGACAGTGCTTTGCCAGGCTTCCTTTCACTTCCTCCAGTAAGCAGCAACTGCAAAGCAGTCAGAAAGGAAGAATGCATTTGTCTGTTTCAGCTTAAAGAATGGGGTGGTGGTGAGACTGGGTTTTGCTTCATCCAGGTGTTACAATGCAGGCCAGTACTGGAGCCAGGCCAGGTCATGTGGAACTCAGACAACGGTAAGTTGGAGCATATGGAAATAAAGCTGGCTTTGCATATATGCCACGGCTGAGTAAGTCGCATACACACACACAAACACACGAGCCACAGACATGGAGGCTGTAGAAGTGCTGAGCTCAGCGATGTTTCTTGGAGAAATCCCTCATCTGACACTCACATGCATGCACAAATGTGCACGTGCATGCTGCATGCATACAGCATGATGAGCTTTCAGACATGCTTTCCCAAAAATGTTTATAATGTGCAAATGTCTCGTTATTGTAACTATTGCACAATGCATGTTTTTTTTATGCATAACTGATCCAAAATCAATCCATGTGAAACAAAAAAAGCTGAATTTCTCTCCTTTGTAGAATAGTGTCCAACTTGTCTCTGTGCAGCAATAGATGGAGTGATTGATTGAAGTTTGCATAAACCTTGATAAACAACGCCTTTTGTCGCTTTAAGTTTCATGACCCATTTTGAGGATGAATTGTTGCCAGCGGTGATTGATGGCTTCAGATGGAAAAAGAGAAGAAAAGCGATGGGATATTTACCGAGAGAACATTGTCCTTCATTGTATCTTTCAAGGTCTGTTGGAAGACTTTCTCTGGAGGTATCGCAGGAGACGCTGGCTGTGAGATTCCATGCATACAGAGACCGATGGGAAGAATGATGCCAAAACACACTAGTGCAATAGCTGTAACAAAACGTGGTTCCTTAGCAAAGTGTTTCTTTAATAATCCTGCTGTCAATGGCAAACAATATGATTAAAAATGAGGGACTGTTCCAGGTGGGACAGAGCAAGAGAGGTCACAATACCACTCATTTGAATTCTGTAATATGTCAAATTTCCAAGTGAAATTCCAAGTTCCTAGTTATTTTTAAGATTCAAAACACTGTCATATCTTGCACCGATAAATTGTGCGCAGTAATGTTTCTAAATGAAGTCTCTTATGTTCATTAAGGCTGCATTTATTTGATCAAAAAATACAGTTAAAATTGGAATATTGTGAAATATTATTACAATTTAAAATAAGTGTTTTCTGTTTTAATATATTTGCAAATGTAATTTATTCTTGTGATGACAAAGCTGAATTTTCAGCATTATTACTCCAATCTTCAGTGTCACATGATCCTTTAGAGATCATTCTAATATGCTGAATTTAAGCTCAAGAAACATTTCTTATTATTATCAATGGTGAAAACAGTTGAGCTGCTTAATACTTTTGTGGAAACAGCAATGCATTTTTTTCAGGATTCTTTGATGAATAGAAAGTTCAAAAGAAATTTTTTTTGAAATAGAAAATTGTAACAATTTAAGTCTTAACTGTCACTTTTGATCAATTTAATTCTTTCTGAAGGAAACTTTTCTGACCATCAAACTTTTGAATGGTAGTGTATATTAAAGTAACTAGGGTCAATTTTGATTCCACGTTGACTTGAAAAGACCAATCTTTCTGAAACTTTCCACATAAAGGGTGAGACAATTTGCATTTCTTATGCACTTTATTGCCGGTCCAATCATTCCCTGCCCTGCGCCGCCTTGTAAAAGTTTTACATTTTATCTTAAATGAAGGGAAAATCGCTGTCAAGCTGTGCGCGAGAGCGAAAAAAGTGCTCAGTTCTACTCGGCCTGTTAATCAAAGCCTTGAGTGCCAGTGCTGTGTCTCTGCACTGCGCTAGATTCGGGACTCATACATAAAGATGCTCCACTTCACTCCTTTTCCCCCATTCCGCAGCTCTGGGTGCTGACACTTACTCCAGAGGCCTTCAACAAATGAGTGCACCATCTCCCGTCTCCTCTTTCATCAGACGCTAATCTTTTCATCACCCTTCAATGTGGCAGCCATCATGGGCAATCATCTGGCCCCAGTCAGATTAATGATCTCAGCGCCTAGAGTGGGTTGCCTACTCACTGCTGTAGTGCAGGAGTCTAATTGGATTGCTAGGGGTCAGCTTGAGTATTGTTACAGGGTGACCCTAACGGCTGAACTTAAGCTCGGAAGTGGGAAGACTGTTGTCATTGTTAAGATAAGTGTCATATGCGACAACATAAAGTAAGTGCATGCGAGTTTGTGATGCAAAGGATGGCGAAAAATATTAGATGCTCTGACACAAATGTCACTGGTGTTAGTGGAGCCGTGGCCTGTGGGTTACCGGACAATGCTCGTGTCGTGATGCAATGCGAGTCTGAATCCAGCCCAATTCAACTGCCCAACACTTCCTGTCCTTTAAATGATGGAGCCAACAATTAACTATAGAATATATAAATCAGTATATATTCTATATATATATAGATCAGATCTATAAAAGGGGGTCAAATTGACCTGATAAGTTGCGGTTTCTGGTATATTTGAATAAAATAAAATCACATTAAAAATACATACATGTGCATGCTACCCTTTTTTTTTCAAGAAATTAATATTTTTATTCAGCAAGGATGCATTAAATTGATCAAAACTGACATTAAAGACTTTTACTTTGTTACAAAAAAATTATATTTCAAGTAAATACTGTTCTTTTGAACTTTTGGTTGATCAAAAAATCTGGAAAAATAAAATTATGGTTTTCACAAAATATTAAGCAGCATAACTGTTTCCAGCATTGATAATAAGAAATGTTTCTTGATGTTTCATCAAATCAATATATAAGAATATTTTCTGAAGGATCATGTGGCAGCTGAAAATCCAGCATTACCATCACAGTAATTAATTCAAATGTAAAATATACTACAATAGACAACAGTTAGTTTCATTTGTAAAAATTTGTAAAAATATTTCACAAAAAAACATTACCAACCCCAAACTTTGGAATACATATATTTCCCATATGTGGGTCATACTTTACACAGAAATTAATCAATTAAAAAATATTAATTGTAAATTACAAGTAAAAAATAAAGTAAATTACGTGTTTGTTATAAAAATTTAAATAATTATAAATAAATAAATACATAAATAAAAATAATAAACTAATAAAAAATAGTTGTACATTTACACAGAAACTGAACATTCAAAACATTTAATCAAACAATGTAAAAACATAAACTTTTGACATTGTTTAATTACCCTGAAAATAAAGATAAAAACATGATGTATTTACTGTGATGAAAACCACTGAATCCAATACAGGTCATGTTGACACCCTTTATGCATTCCTGTAGGTGTTTTGGGTCATGCATTCTAGGGTTAAAAACAAAATTGATGTCACAAGCATGCAAAACAGCCTACCGAATATTATTTAAGACGAGATTGGTGCACAATTACTGAATTATCAGAAGCTGACAAGCATGTCACGCAAGAGCCA
This sequence comes from Sinocyclocheilus anshuiensis, assembly GCF_001515605.1. Classification (NCBI taxonomy): domain Eukaryota; kingdom Metazoa; phylum Chordata; class Actinopteri; order Cypriniformes; family Cyprinidae; genus Sinocyclocheilus; species Sinocyclocheilus anshuiensis. The sequence goes on along the minus strand of NW_015555974.1, from coordinate 116,247 downwards.
AATGCAACCACATTCTTAAGTAATCTTGAGAAAGCACCATATGTCTGCTTGCAGGAGCCAAGACTACTGATGAAACAGGCTCTGTTTTTTACACCTGAATTCCACCCACAGAAGTTAACCTGTCAGAAGGTACAGCGAGACATCTCGGCAGAGGCACTGATATCTCTGCATATTTAAAGATGCTTCACCTCTTATAAGGTTCCCTCATCGGGCCCATTTCTCGCTCGAGTCGACTGTCTTAAAGCAGTAGCCATGTGCTCTGCATGACAACTATATTGTAATAACTCCCAGAATTGACTCATGCGATGGAGAGCGCTATCGCTTTGTCATTTTCAATTACTGATGCTTGTCAGTAGCAATGGGATCAGTGCATTGATGATATCTCAAGCAACCAGATCATTTCAGCTCCATTACACGGCATGTTATCCAAAAATCTGTCGCTGGTTTCGATGATAAATGAGGACTGTGATGTAGTTAATACGAGCCAGCACATCTGATAATGTAGAGGACTCAATCTCAGAGCAGTGCAATCAAGCGAAAAGTGTGAATGGAATCTCTAAAGGGTACGAATGGACGCATTTATGGATGCATAAGCATATTGGTTTGGAATATGCGGTTACGATGGCTAATGGTGTCTCAATAACATTGTGGTTGTGGATGCACTCTGAAAGTCCCTTTTGTGTAACATTTTAGTATGGAAAACAAGTCAGCCAGAGGACAGCCAGTCTCATTTTCTTCTCAAAGCGAGCCACATATACTAAACAATGAGTCCATAAATTATTCTTAAAAGAGGAAGAACTCTGTGTATTTTATTAAATGATCCATATGGTCTTTCTCCCAGCATGAAGACGTGGCCCACAGAGCCATGTGATCCGGAAACCTCTTTAAGATTTCACGGTGATGTGGCTGGGTTTGGCTTTCACCGACGGGCCGACTTGCACACTGTAAGAAGGCAGCTGTGGTGCTGAGAGAATTACATAACACACATTTCAGCAGTCATCGCCTACGGTAATGGGAATCCGCTCGGATCCATGGGCCTAATCGAGGAGATGGATATGTGAGAGCCTGTGGCCACTGCCTGGACTGGCCCGAGCTTGGGTTAAAGATGGTTTTGTGGCATGCAAAACTAAATTTCGATGCAACCAAGAATTGGAAAGTATATGGAAATACAGTTTCATCATTTCTGTCACTTTTTCTTTCTGGATTCTCAGCAGCCAGGGTTTCAGAGTGGCAGAGACTGCAGCACGGAATATGCATGCTTGGCACTTTTGCTCAATGCCTCCTGTCAATCCTCATAAGCATGCAACTACAGGAGCTATTCTGCAGTTTGGGACATGGGGCTGTGACACAGGATAGATTTCAAAGGGAAACGAGAAACGTGGCATGTTTTTGGATGTTTTTCTTTGAGGCTTTGCATTGAGGTTTAGCTACACTGTAAAAAATTAGATGCAGAAACGTTTTTCACTCAGAAATTGCTAGTAAGAAACAGCAAATAACACACTGAATGAAACAATTTAAATGGTATTTTCTTGTAAAACATACTCCAAAAATCTTTATTTACCGCTTTGAAAAAACAAATTACTTCATGTTTGAGGCACTGAATCATTTACTCGACTGATTTGTTCAAATCATTCAGTAACGTCACTACTGTGTGTTGTTTAATTTAATTTAATGAAAACTATTTAATTTAAATAAAACTGACATGTTTTCTTGTAAAACACGCTACAATAATCATTATTTACAACTTTGAAAAAAAAAAATAAAATTAAAGTGTAAATGGGAGTTATGGGTTAAACTGGGATGGTTTATTATTAGACTTTTCTCCCAACTTTTCCTTGGGGCGTTTAGTCAAGAAAGCAACGTAATGCCTTTAGAGAAGCGTTCCTGTAAGTAGTTGACACTGTGAAACACACAATGTGCTGCCGTAGCACAGTGCATTAGGCTCTTTGGAGAGTCATTACAAGTATTAGCTACAGAGTTTGCCCTGGCCTGAGGCTGCAAGAGAAAAAACGTCTGTGGTGGATCAGAGTGTGAAATAATCCAAAAATATTTTCTTAACCACATCCTGATTACAATCCTGACATGGAAATATAAGAACCTCTTATAATAAAGGGTCAAATGTCCTTGCTGTGATTATAGTATTACCACATAAATTAAACGTCGTAAAGGTCTTTCAGAGAGCTGTAAGTGTAATTTTCCTTTTCTGCTTGTCAGTCAGACTTCTAATGCTTATTAGTAGTTCATTGCTTGCCATATGACAAATCGTGTAAGAACAGCTGGGAAGCACCATTAACCAGCGCCATTAAATGACTGAAACCTCATGCTGTGGGAAAAGTACTTTAATATCTACATCCATTAACATTTTTTCTTAATCTCAAAAGCAAATGCTACTTATTAGAGCTGGGTAATGTGCAATGCAACAGTAGAAATTTTACCATACAGTTTACATGCCTAATAGTGGGCAGGACTACTTATCAATATGTGATTAGGAAAATACAGAGTGGGACATAACAGAGCAATTAAAATCTCACTGTTTTGAGTGTATTGTTTTTAAGTCTTTGCACTGATCTCAGAATTATCATTTGTTATTAATAATCTTATCTTTTGATTTGCATCAATTTTCAAATAAACGAAAATATGTACTATTTGCAAAATATTTAAATATTTAATTCATTAAATACAAAAAATTATTATTAAAAAATTAATAAAAAATAAAATAAATAAATAATTGCATTAATAGTCAGTTTCTGTTTTTTTGTTTTGATAGTTTTTCAGAGACTATTTCTGCAGGTTACACCAGTTTGCCAGTATGAGGTGAAAAGTGACTGTATGCGTGAGTAACTGAATCATTCATTCTAATGATTCTTTCAAAAACTGATCCATTCAGGAGTGAAGCAGGAGTGAGTCAGTGAATCATTCACTCAACCAATTCATTTAGAAAACTCTTGATTCATTCAGGAGCGAAACAAGTGATTGTCTTTATGAGTAAGTCAATAAATCATTCACTCAGATTATTTGTTCAGAAACCCTGAAACATTCAGTAACGCCACTTCTGTGTGTTGCAATGGTTCTGCAGTCGCTTTGTTTAGAACATTTGCCTTTGGTGAAAAAAAAAGACTCAATATTACGTCTAAAATGTAACTTATTATTACATTCTTAATTATTGAACTGTTGTATAAAAGCAATATCACACTTGCAACCATGCTGATTTTTGGGAACAACAGCACTCTTGCTCATGTTATATTGCACATCAGCAGTGAAAAAAAGACTTAAAACAGTGAAAATGCTATTTTAAAACTGATAGTATAAATGATATAAAATTAGTAATATTGTAATACAAGATTCTGGTTATTTCATCCACCCCTAATACTTATTATTGTGGTTAAACGTGGAAACATCTTATACAGTCATTCTTTTACCGCACCACAACATGCTATTGCAGCTGCAAGCAAGATTTCAAAACCAAGTCTAAAAATATCAGACAGCTGAAATGAAAGCGATGAGAACAAAAGACATTTCAAGTTCCCCTACATCCCAAAATAGATGTTACGAGACAAAAGCACTCCAGAATAGTCTGATTTGCCACTGTATCCCATGAGTTCCAGAATGGTCATTCGGTTTCGATGGGAACAGACGCCAATCTATTCTCTGTTCCAATATTGCAGTTACCCTTCTCCACAGGAGTAGGTGAGTCACACTGACAGTCTCTTCAAGGTGAGATTTTTTTGGATATCCTCTGTCATGGCTATAGGGCATGTGATGGTTGATAGAGTGGCTTCGGGCAAGAAACTTTTGTTCTATATTGAATCTTGCAACTACACAATCCCTCTTCAACACTTTTCAATAGCTCCTGGCTTGACAAAGCTGGATACTTGACTCGAACATTAAACAAATTGAATGGGATTTTTCTTGTAATATCATATTTATGACCTGAAATGGCCTCTGAGGTCTTCGAGAGCAACGTGTCAATATGTTGACTGACATTTTGCTTAGCTGAAGTCAGGATGATTTTACACACAGTCTCATGTCATCTCATATAGTCAATTCTAAAACACAATCAGAAGCTTAAACTCAGGTGAAAAGCTGCAACGTCAAGAGAATAAGAAGTCTAGTAGGCCTATTAAAGCTTGGAAGAAGGTCTCTAACTGTTCTGGCCTATTTCTTTCCACTTACTAGGGATTACACGGTTTGTGAGCAATATTTGCTGCTCTGGTGGAAGAAGTCTGGCCTTTAGGATCACTTAGCAATATAGAGCACCAAGGGCACATGAGCTCTGTTGAGGTCAAATGTCAGTCTTTGAGAATTTCTTATTCATACAAACCATTGAAAGTCAATAGCAAATCCAAACACTGCCTCTCCAGCTTTTATACACACACCTACTAGTCATACCACTACACACTGCAATTGAGATATCTATAAACTTTTCTTCTTCAACATCAAGATCTTAGGTTAACATTTTTAGGAATTTTTAAAGGTCCCATGGCATGAAAATGTCACTTTATGAGGTTTTTTAACATTAATATGAGTTCCCCTAGCCTGCCTATGGTCCCCCAGTGGCTAGAAATGGCGATAGGTGTAAACCGAGCCCTGGGTATCCTGCTTCTCCTTTGAGAAAATGAAAGCTCAGATGGCCCAATTCGGAATCTTCCCTTTATGTCGTCATATGGGGAAAGGTTACCTCCCCTTCCTCTGCTTTGCCCGCCCAGAGAATTTGGCCCGCCCATGAGAAAATAAGCTACTACCGTGCGAGGTGAGCGCAATATTTTTTTTTCCTCGAGAGACATCATGGCTTGCAAACGAGCGAAGCATGGCAGTCGCCCCGCCTTTCTCCTCCTCATTAGCATTTAAAGCTACAGACACAGAAATGGCACGTCCTAAGGAAAGCTCATTGTGGGACTGGCTCGTAGTGGCTGAAATTCTGCACCAAGGCTGAATTTCGGGAAAGAGACTTCAGATACAGTACTAGGGACCACTTAGGCCTATATAAAAGCATCTAAAAAGCAGCATGTCATGGGACCTTTAAGTGCATATTTCAGTTTCTGTAAATGGTTACCATTCTACAATTTGCAATTACCTTTAGCGTCTTTGCAGGTTACTTAAAGGTGGGTTTTTAAAAGTACACATATTTCAATTAAAATTATGCATGTGCATATGAATTATCATATTACATTTATACACTCTTGCATATAAGCATATCCATTTTCAAAATGACCAATAATGCATGACCATCTCAAAACTCAAGGTTGGAGGCATAATGTCCAAATAATCCAACAAATAAACCATGGTGCCAAAGCACCCACCATTGCATGCACATGCATTCACTTCTCATATTGAGAAAAATACATGGCAGTACAATCACAACCCATAGGTTAATAAAACTGGCCGAGCAATCTAAAAATCAATGCACGTTGAGAAGGCAATGCACCGGCATCAATGGATGGATCATGCGTTGCGCCTTCAGCACTGCGGAGAGCTCAACTCTGCGCAAAGCATGCCTCCATCCATGCGCTCGCGACGCACCACAGTCATTACTCGCATGTGCACGGACGGTGCAAACCAGTTCTGTTCCCTAAATGGATTTCATAAATCTCAAATCGTTATGAATGCACGCCGGTGCTTAAACCAACTTCCATGTGGATGTCAGTGTGCTTTGTCCATGCGCTGCATGGCTCCATCCTCGTGGATGGGGAAAAAAGTGACATTTACATGGAAATTAGTTGAATGTACGTATAAAGACCCTTCACAGTTGCATAGATATGCGCACTATATACTTATGTCATGCACGTTTAACTGCCAGACACATTATGAGTCAATCACGCGCGTGCATTTATATATAATGCAGTAGAGCCGAGAATCTGTGCAATGCCGAGGGGACTGAAAAAAACACTGATAGGACAGCTGTAGATCTATAATTCAAAGAGTCTCTCTTTGTATTATTCAGATCTTAATTTCCCAGCATGTTTAGCTACATTGCACGTGGTCGCAATAAGTAAACTGTATAGCATGAAAACATTAACATATTTCAACCAAATGGTATTTTAAAATGCGTATGCAATAGTATGCAGAGTTGCAATTATGCAAAATGCAATAAATATTGTTTGTCGCGTCTTTCTAAGTTGAGTGCACACGCACGAGCGCACTGACGCGCGAAAAAAAAAAAGTTGGACAAATTGCAAATACAGAGATAAAAGCAATTCACCTGCTGCCAGTTTTCCTCCAGAGACGGCATCGCAGAGAAGTAGCCAGTGTCATGAACAAGTTGAAGTTCTTGAAAAATACTGTAATTGGCCAGAACATCCATGTTTGTGCAGCTAAACGGTGCGTTTGAGAGACTTTGATTCTCTGCGCGAGGAATCCGCGTTCGCTTCAGCGCGAGCGACTGAAACATTCAGATCAATCGCGAAATCCGACACGTTTCAGTTCACTTACGGTCACTAAAATATGTTTAAAAGTAAAGGATCCATCCATGCAGGGTTGTTTTCTTTCCTCACAATGTTTCTGGAAGGGGAGCAGCAGGAGCACCACAGTAACTCACAGGTTACTGTGTCAGTCAGTGTGTGCGGAGCCAGCGGAGCGTCTGCGGATGCCCGCGATTCGAGGGGGCGCGTTTATCTGTCAATCAACTTCGTGCGTAACCATATAAGGGAAAAAGGGACGACAACTTTGGTGGCGATTCAGAAAGGCGGGGCTAAACTCGGATAGCGGGAGGAGTTCGATGCTGTTTTGGACCTCTGATTGGTTCTTAGACTTGTCACTCACAACATACATACCTTTGAAAGCCGAGCTATTTTTAGACCGCTATATAACACACGAATCAGCGTTCGAGTCTCATACGAAGCAGGAGCTTCCAGAGAGCGGCAACGTGGTGGCTCAGGTCTGTTCAACACACTAAAGTGGTAAAAAAGACACATTCAAAAATCTTGACAATTTAAACGTTTAAAGCAAACATATAAACAGTGCTCGCAATCTCACGGTTAAAATGGCTGTCACTGTTACTGTAGTAGTAAAAGAGGTTTGCAAATTAAATCCATATTTAATTTGATGTAGGTATATAGGGACCTATTCTCTTAAATGCTGTTTTAGCCGCAAAGTGAAGCGCACAAACGGACATAAGTACACGTATCTGTTTGATAAAAGTTAAAAACGTCTGCAGAGTTCTGTCAGATAGATAAACAATCTTGACAATTTAAACGTTTAAAGCAAACATATAAACAGTGCTCGCAATCTCACGGTTAAAATGGCTGTCACTGTTACTGTAGTAGTAAAAGAGGTTTGCAAATTAAATCCATATTTAATTTGATGTAGGTATAGGGACCTATTCTCTTAAATGCTGTTTTAGCCGCAAAGTGAAGCGCACAAACGGACATAAGTACACGTATCTGTGATAAAAGTTAAAAACGTCTGCAGAGTTCTGTCAGATAGATAAACGGCTCAATATGAACAGCTTTAAAATTCCCGGAAGGTAAAAACCATTACATAATTTTCATGCATACCTATTCATATTTACATGTTTCTTCAAGATACTTCAAAGACTAGCAAATGTCATGATATTTTTTTTGTAAATGCCATATGGCTTATCTCTATCTATCTATCTATCTATCTATCTATCTATCTGTATAGAATGTGTTGCTTCATATCTAACTATCTGTCTATCATGCACTCTGTAGCCCTGACTTTTGATTTGCTATGTGCCGCTTAACTCGTGTGTTATTTACATGGAAATCAGATGGCATATAAGCTTGAGTACCTCTTTGAACTATAGTACTCCTCAGCCATCTCACAACATCCCTGACCTTGTGTCATGCATGTAATTAGATAAGTGGAACCTATAAACTGTGAGAGGCTCTGAAAGGAAAATCTTGACCAATCTGTTCGCTCTTTCACTTCAGCTGGAAAGAAAAGAGGGGGGGAAATTGTGGAATAGGCTTTAGTTGTTATGGCTCATTTGATTTTAATAATTCATATTCTTCACCAGATGATGCTTTGGCTCTTGGTGAGCATGTGTTATTTCTTTCATCTGGTACCTGCACTGTAGATGGAAGGAATGAAGTATGAATGAATTCATGAATTCACCTGTGTATCTAAGAGCGACCTTAAAAAACACTCTGGAGCTGGAGGAGGTAAAGAACAAACGTGTTTCTCTCCTCTCTAACAGTTTTCATCCAAGATGGTCTGAGACGCTGGGATTTTCCTCTGTGCTATTAAAACAGAAGGCTAGAGGACAAGGGGATTGTTCCATCAAAAGTGTGATATTGAGGTTTTAGTATGAATGTCCTCTCACTCGTCGATTTGACTGACCCATATGGATGTGAGATGGCATATGGTCCTTTGGAGATTATAAAGGATGCTTTTTATATGTTCTTCAATTCAGTGCTTTGGTGCTTCACAGAGTACTTCTAAAGAATTAAATGAAAAAAACAAAAATCTTAGGAAGGTCAGGTTGTAAAAGAGACAGTGTCAAAAAAGTATGTTTTTAATGGGAATTTAAAAAAGTGTAACAGCATAATGCATAAATAGCGTAAATTAATAATTTGTATTCATGTTGATCTATGTGTTTTTTTTTTTTTTTTTTAATAATGCAATTTTCAATAAAAGGCAATAAGACACGTAAAACCATCAAGTATTTGTTTTTTTTTTTTTAAAGAAATATTTTGCATTTTGTAAGCATGAATTTCATCAAGTTGTCTTGGGGTTGTACCCTTTGACATCTGGCAAACTGACCTTGCTGAAAATGTCATAAAACGGTCAAATAATCAGAATTTTTATTTAACCTAAGTAACTTAACTTTCTTTAGAATTTCAGCCTTTTAATGATGTTTTTCTTCAGTTTTTTAATCATACTTTTTTACTTTCTCAAGAAAGTTTCACCATGAAAAAAGATTAAAATGAACTGAGAAACTGACATGTTCATCATCACTGAAGAGTTGTATTCATCATTGTCTGTAAATTGCATTTTTTAATGTATTTTTTAACAATTTAGATTTACAAGATGAGCTTGATGACATTTTTTTTTTAATTCTACCTTGAGATCTTATTTTTAAGAGAGTGTGAGAAATTTGTCCCTCCTGTTATCTGAGCAAACATTCATCTCTGCTAAATCAACTGTGCATGTTAACTGCATGTTATGCAAATGTGTGGAAATGAGTAGTTTGGAGACAGTTTGATTTGAGCGAGAGACTGGAGAAATGTAGCTGATTTGCTCTCTTTGTGTAAGCCAGGTTTATGTGTGCCACCCCAGCCCACCCCTGTGCGTCCACAGTAGCAGCGAGTGCTGTAATCTCATTATTCTGCTCTGGGAGGCTGGCTGTTGGCCCTGGAACTACGATTTACACATGGCATTTCAACAGGGAGGGGAGGGCCTGCTATCGATGAAGCACCCTATGACATTTATCCATTTGACACGTTCCCCTCTCTCTCTTTCTATTTCTAACTTATATGCACAAACACCAAATGTGTTTGCCATTTCGCTTAATCTATAATGCAGCTATATAATGTTTATTGGCACTAGTTTTAACAAGCATCATAGGGATTTCAACAAACTAAGAGTTAAATGGATATTTCACCCAAAAATGTAGAAGTCTTTCATCCTTAATTCATGTTGATGTAAAGAACCTTAATGACAGAAATATTACACATCTGGAAAAACTAAAGAAATAAGGGTGCTATATTTTTTGTGTTCCACAGAAGAAAGAGAACCATATATGGTGTACAGGTTTGGAACAAGTTGAGTAAATATGACAGAATTGTCATTTTTGGGTGAAAAATGCCTTTAAACCTATAACATCAAATTAAAATAGACCCTAGTTTCTTTCTTAATGCACATTTCTGGTCTCAATATGCATTTTATTCTGAAAAAAAACAAAAAAAAAACAGTGGATCTTAACATCCATTACACACTAGCATTAAGTCAGTGACTGTTACACAGAAATAAAATCAATTCATAAACTTAAAATCGGCACACACTGTAAAATCTAATTAGTTGGGCTTACTTAAAAAAAGCATGCAAACCGATTGCCTTGAAAAAACGAAGTAAAGTGAAATAGGAATAGTATGTTGTACTGACAAATGCTTAGTTAGTATAGTTTACTTACACGAGAGTTCTAGTAACTAAAAAAGAACTGTAGGGGGTACTTGATCCTTTCATTTAGGTTTACTCATGACTTAGTATAGCTACTCACTGACTCCCAGAGTGCATTGCGGCAGAATAAATTATGCAGTTGCTTTGTTTTACAGTTGTTAATTTTATTTGCTGTCTTGTGTCACTAGTAACACAACAAAAAGAGCAAATAAAATGGTTATTGCTACAATTAATGAAAATAAATGAAATTGAATTGTTACCATTGTTGTGATTCACGTGCTGAATGTTTAAATCTGTGTGTGACTTTAGCAGATTACCCCCACACCATTTGAAGATTATATAAACCCAATTAAAATCATCTCAAGGTATTTATGAAAAATGAAATTTGAAAAAGTTCATTAATAAGCGCACACACACAATATATTCACTAATGCTTTAGTTAGAAGGTAGGTCATCTCCTAAAAGCAATCTATTTATTACTTTTCTTCCCTTGAAATCAATTAACTCTGACTTCATGATGCATTGCTGCATTAACAAGAAGAAAATTATAGTTACATATACCAAGTTCCAAGTGCCCATCCAAAGGGAACGCTGATCACTATAATGGTGAATTAAAAAAAAAAAAATTTTTAGGAAAACCAACATAAATTTATTAGGGTGACCATACCTGCCATTTTCCCAGGACGCGTCCTGGGAAAATGGCACGTATGGTCACTCTAAATTTATGTTAGCTTATGTGATGTTCTCTCAAATATTTCAGTTGTATTGAGAATTCAACATTCAAGATGACTTTGGGAAACGAGTGAATGCAACTAGTGAAAGATAACTGCAAACATGGAGGAAATGGGTGAAAAGTCTATTAAGACTCTTTTTCTTTTCTTCTTCTTCTGTTGTTATGTTGCACATTAGCAACTTATTAGTGCACTGCTGCCTCTCACAGGTGTATTAATGTCATTGGTTCCTTTGTGGCTACTTGAATATTATAAGTAAGTGTCACTCAAAACAGTAAGTAAATTGTTTTATTTGCCTTGAAAGTAGCTGTAACTTAATAAAACCTAGTAAGTATAACAACTAAGTAAAGATTACTAATTAAATCTAAGTAAGGTAAACTAGAGTTGATGATTTTTTAAATCGATGAAGGTGCTGTATGTCCTGAGTCACAGCAGCACTCATATTTTCTTCATAAAATGTACAATTTTAGTTTTTAAATCGTAATCTGACTTGATTTATGTCTTATGCCAAAGTAATGAGAAGTGAACTCGCATTGCCCTTATGGAAATTCTGCTTTTACCCTTCTGTGCACTGCACATCTCTGCAAGTCTTCTCCCTTCTTTTCCAAAAACGCTGTTGATTTTACATGATTATTAAAGCAGATGCACAGACTTTAAAGGATATCTAATCTGACTATCTAATCTCTACAATAAGTACAATCATATTGCCCTGATTTTATGGCAAAGGCCATAATGTGTCCGTAACCACACCGAGGCACTGACGAATACATTAATCTCCACTCTCCTGCATTTCGTTTCACTGCTGACATAGCTATTTACTGACAGTTAGTGGTATTACGGCATTAATAATGGAAAAGATGCCATCCACCACACCACCATGAAAAGGCTAATGGCAGCAAACTGCATATTTGGAGTTTTTCATCTTTCTTGTAATGCCACAGTGCATGACACGAGAATCAAAAATAATTTATGTGCATGAAATTTAATTTATTAGCTGCTAATGCTAATTTCTGGCCAAGAAAGCACAGCAGCGTCTCTACTTCCTCCGCAAACTAAGAAGAGCCAGAGCCCCGGCCCCCATCATGTACACCTTCTACAGAGGCACCATCGAGAGCATTCTGACGAGCTGCATCACTGTGTGGTATGGTGCCTGCAACGCATCCTGCCACAAGACACTTCAGCGCATAGTGAGAGCAGCTGAGAAGATCGTTGGTGCCTCTCTCCCCTCCCTCCAGGACATTTACAACACCCGTCTCACCCGCAAAGCCCTCTGCATTGCAGGTGATCCCACCCACCCAACACACAGCTTCTTTAGTCTGCTGCCATCAGGGAGGAGACTGCGGAGTCTCCAGGCCAGGACCAGCAGACTGAAGGACAGCTTCATCCATCAGGCTGTCAGGAAGCTGAACTCCCTCCCGACCTTGCCCCCCCTCCCCTCTTTTGCCCCACGCACCACTGAACTCTGACGGACTCTCCCACTCCCCCCTCCCAAATACACACACACAGTCACTTTAATCAGTCTAAATAAGCTCTTTTTGCACTACAAATCATTATATCTGCACTGTTGTTTACTTCACTGGTTTGCACTCTATCTGCCATGTGCCGTGTGCTGCTTTATATATATATTTTTATATATTTTTTTACATTTTACCTTATTTGTATATTTGATATATTTATATTTAATCTGTATATCTGTATTTATGTTCTACTGTTAGTGTTATCTGTATGCACCAAGGGTCTGAGAGTAACGCAATTTCAATTCTCTGTGTGTATGTGCTGTACATGTGGAAGAATTGACAATAAAGCAGACTTGACTTGACTTGACTAATGATGGACGTCATTTGAAAACACAACTAACGCACAATTTTTTATCTAAAACATAATTTGGTGCATAATTTGCCATAGTGTGTGTATATATATATATATATATATATTTATAAAATCTTGAGAATATATGGTTAAAAATACAATTACATTCATTACAATTAATTACATTTCATACTGGTCTTTTTGAGCCACAAGCACTAAGACATTTTGAATCTACATACAATGCCATGTTTAATCAACAGTGGTCCTCCATATATTATATAACAGTTTCATATTGAACAATGTTGCTTATTGTTGGCATTGTGGGCCCAACATACAGTACATTGCAGCATGAATGGTTACTGTTTAGGATTATAAGATGTTTGTTTTGCTTTTTGCTGACTTCATTTTTTGTCTTTGTTGTTGTATGACTATGGCTTGTAGAATCTTTGTGTTATATGATTGTAACAATATATACAAATGTAATGATAACATTTAACATTGATAATTTATAATTTAACTGATACATTATATATTATTTAGGATGCTATTGTATTTAATTTATTATACAATTTTTAAATATAATTTTTAATAATATTTTAATAATTTATTGAATTATATTCTGTAGTCTATAATATTCTATTTTAATATATTATATTATTCTTTAAGAAATAATTTAATAATTTAAAATAATTCAACATTTCTTTTCTTTTCTTTTCTTTTCTACATTCTCTGTTGGCTTTCATTGTTAAAATACTTTGGATTGAGTTTGTCATTTTCATTCTTTTCAAGGACTTACATCGTAAATGCAAATGTTGTTGGCCTTCTTAAGAGAATTTAGCTTGCTTTGATGACGTTTATTAGAAACCAGGACAAAAATATAGATTATGAGGAGTATTTTGAATGTTGAATAGCCACAGAGCATACATGTAATGTTGGACTTTATTTTTGCGTAAGACTTTGAGGCTTGATTCTGATCATTAATTGCTCATCCTGAAGAAGTACAAGTAATGGAAATCTAATTATTGTCGACTCTCAATGTTGAAGCTTCCGTTGCACAAGAGAAGAGAATAGAGCGCTACAAAATGCCCTCTCAGCTCGCTCTCACAGTTAATGCTGCGCTGGTGCTTCTCATGCCAAGTGAGAGGAATAAACAGCAGAAAGCAGACAAGAGAAAATGCAGACAGGACCACAAAGGGCAGAGCCTCTCAAGCCAATTAAATGAGAGAGAATGGCACACAGACAGGAAATTTCCTCTGACCTCCCTGCCTTCCTCTGAAAGGTTACAGGGATGCAAATGTAGCCTCTGTGGAGAATATTGATAATCACGCTTGCCTTTTGTTGGGCTGTGTGGTTTTAGTAATGGGCCCAGGAGAGATGGGACTTTTAGATGTAATTTCTTGAATGCAATTCAGATAATTAGTGATTCTGCAGAAGCTACTGAAGGTTTGTATGCTTTACACTTAGTGTAAAATATAACAAATGAGAAATATCACAAATTAGACCTCCTTAATATCTCATAGCTTCTTGTAGGTGACATTGAGATGAGTGAATGCCATTTTCAGTGTCCTGGTTAGGTTTTTCATCTTGAGAAAAATAGCCCAGTAATCTCACATGTGTCTCAACATTGTCTCAAATTGTGCTCAGATATGCCAAGATACAAAAGTCTGCAGTCTAAAGTCAAAATGAACTCAGTTTAATCAAATTCTCCCTAAATCAATTTACCTCAGCATTCCACTTTTTTTTATGCTCTATGCTGAACCTGAGCAATAAAACTTTGAGTAAAGCTTTGAGAACAAACAAACATGCATACAGACACTCAGTTGTTGCGATCAATCCGCTGACGAGTTCAGTGATAATGCATGCAAGCCAATATATTTAAATAAGTCATCTGCATGAAGACAAAAGCCATTTGAAAGAGCATAATTTTCATTGATCAAGCTTCCTTTAGATCTGTATGTTGTCAATTTTTGCTATAGCTTTAACGAGCATTTAAAAGAGCCTTGTGAGAAATCAAAAGAGTGCTAGTGGAAATCTACATAAAGACAAATCTGCATTGATCCAAACCCACTGTAGCTCTTTTTGTGCTGGATATGTGAAATGAAAGAAGGCAATTATAACTCTGCTTTGTATAATGTTGACATAATGCAGAGATTAATTCAGATGTGCCTCAGATGAGCAGTGAACAGTTAATTTATGTGTGTGTGGACTGTGTTAGATTTGTGATGTTTGCATGGTGACTGAGCACAAAAGAGAAGTCAGAGGTCACAGATTTGAGCCATTCATCAGGAAACCATGGCAAGAGTCACAGCGTAGCAGCTGTCAGGTAATGCCATTCACTGACTGGTGTGTGTCTTTGTGTAGAGGGGGAGGGTGGTGTCTTTACACAAATCATTCATCAACTGGAGAGTGACATATGCCTCTTTAAGTGCCAAACCATTACTGTATACAACCACCCATATCTCACCATATGCATAACATTAAGGTCAAAATCCTTTACAAATTTACCATTGTAACCATAATTTTCTACAGTTTACTACAGTTATTGTTACTGTAATAAATTGTTACTTTGCAACCACTGTCATAAAAAAAAACCTAAATACATATTAGTACTATTTACTACTTTTTTTCTTGTCTGAGAGTGAACAGACAAATTCTGAAATATAGTTGTTTGAATTTAAATGTCTTTATATGGAAGTTATAATAATTTCAAAGCAGCAACAGTAAGTGTGGCGTTAAAATGGAAGTTAAATAAAAATGAAGGTTGTTATTTTAAGTATTTTCAATCTGAAATAGTTGATATTATTCAGTAATATTATTAAACAAAAAAGTGCATAATATATTTATAATCAATTATGCATTATACAATATTTTGTTTTGAAGAGAGCCTGTACACTTTAGTCACCATGGGTGCTTTATTTAATTGGACCCAAAGTGGTGGAAATGCAGTCAGTGCTGTTGATTTTTGAGCTGTTGAAAAATTGAAAAGCAGCAAATTTCTAGTGGATAAAAACTCTTTTAGACTCGGCCTAGAACCTCCAAATGCTGTTGATGCTGACTGAAGTGTACTGAAACTTTCTCAAGGCAATGTATGTTGGCAGGAAGACATCAAGGTACATACAAATCCAATGATTTTAAAGGCTGCATAAATGTGTCCTTTGCTGCCTGTTGTATTGTGCTTGTGAAAGAAAAAAAAATAGCATCCGATAGAGCTGATGAAAAAAAAATCAGACATAAAAACAATGCATGAAATATTTGTTTTATTGTATGTATAACTTATTCGGTAACACTTTACATTAAGGTCCCCTTTATAAAGTGTTTATAAAGGTGTTCATAAATGACTAATAACTCATTTACAAATGCATTATAAATCATTGATAAGCAGTTATAAATGCATGAATAAAAAGGGTCATTTTAATGCAATACCTGCCAAATAGTGAGCCATTTTTAACTCACGTTATAAATGCTTAATAAATATATTTATTAATACTTATTTCACTCAAAACTAGATTCCTGATTTATTTCATGATGCAGCAAAAATTTACTTTTATAGTCAGACTGAAGGGTGTTGTATTTATGGTTCTCTCATTTATATCTCATGACTCATGCCACTTTTTGTACAATGTTTCTTACCAGAATCTACTCTGTACCTTACCCATGAAGCATTGCAAAAGTTCATGATGCCTATCCACAGCAATGATTAGAAACTGATATATTTTGTTTATCAAGATGAAATTATCAAACTTTATTTTGGGGTGGAAAAAAATCATAAAAGCACAACCATGACATGATGAAATATCAATAATGAAAATTGTAATTACACTATTAGTTACTGAACCTTAATGCAAATAATTTATGAATGAGTTAAAAACATTAATAACCTGTGAAAGTGAACCATAATGAAAAGAGTACACCTGTGAACCATTTATTAATGAGTTATAAATGTTATTAACGTCTAAATGTGAACCTTAATGTAAAGTGAACGGATGTGAACCATTTGTTAATGAGTTATAAATGTTAATAACCTGTGAAAGTAAACCTTAATGTAAAGTGGACACCTGTGAACCATTTATTAATGAGTTATAAACGTTAATAACATCTAAAAGTAAACCTTAATGTAAAGTGAACAGCTGTGAACCATTTATTAATGAGTTATAAACGTTAATAACCTGTGGAAGTGAACCTTGTAAAGTGAACACACTAATCATTTATTTATTATTAATGCACACACTGAAGGGTATTTTTTCCAGGTGAAATGTATTTTATTGTTGATGCACTATATGAGTAAACACAACAACTTGAAACAACATTGCTGAGCATAACACACGAACAAATACACACGAAAAGTGGCTTATACAAGTAAACAAGAGAAGAAGTCACGCTATTAGGACTGTTTTAACAAGTGAAATTTTAATCTCACATAAGTGTTTACTGATTTTACAGGTAAGCTAACTGTGAGGTGACATTGCAGACTGTGTTTTTCAAGTGTTGATATCGCTGTGTTAGTTCAATGTAGTTACTGTACAAATAAATAACCGCGCCGGCTCTCCCACGGACGGTTCGCGTGCGCGCAGGTAACTGTTACTGGAAGTGTGGATAGTCAAACACTCATGTTACAGTGGGCTTTATCGTGATATCAAAAATCATTACTGATTGCTTATTAATATGATAATGTTCTGTAACGGTGCTTTCGGTCATTGATTTAATGATTATTTCAAAACTGTTACATTAGATAAAATATAAATATTTAGGTGCCTTTATTGAGCTTGCATTTATCAAATATTTTTGTCATATAGATGTGATGCTTAATTATAATTTGGTGGAATACTTGATTGTTTTTTCTGAATTGTTTAATGTGAGTTTATTTGTATAAGCCACTTTTCGTGTGCAGTTATGCTCAGGAATGTTGTTTCAAGTTGTTGTGTTTACTGATATAGTGCATCAACAATAAAATACATTTCACCTGGAAAAAAATGCCCTTCAGTGTGTGCATTAATAAATAAATGATTAGTGTGTTCACTTTACATTAAGGTTCACTTTCACAGGTTATTAAATGTTATAACTCATTAATAAATGGTTCACAGCTGTTCACTTTACATTAAGGTTCACTGTCACAAGTTATTAACGTTTATAACTCATTAATAAATGGTTCACAGCTGTTCACTTTACATTAAGGTTCACTTTTAGACGTTATTGACGTTTATAACTCATTAATAAATGGTTCACAGGTGTTCACTTTCACAGGTTATTAACGTTTATAAATCATTAATAAATGGTTCAAAGCTGTTCACTTTATATTAAGGTTTACTTTCACAGGTTATTGACTTTTATAACTCATTAATAAATTGTTCACAGGTGTCCACTTTACATTAAAGTTCACTTTCACAGGTTATTAACATTTATAAGGCATTAATAAATGGTTCACAGGTGTTCACTTTACATTAAGGTTCACTTTCACAGGTTATTAATGTTTATAATTCATTAATGAATGATTCAAATCTGTTCACTTTACATTAAGGTTCATAAGTTATGAGATATAAATGAGAAAAATATAAATAACACCCGTTATAAAAGTCTATTTTTGCTGCATCATGAAATAAATCAGGAATCTGGTTTTGAGTGAAATAAGTGTTAATAACTATATTTATTAAGCATTTAAAACATGTGAGTAAAAAATGGCTCACTATTTGGCAGGTATTGCATTAAAATCACCCTTTTTATTCATGCATTTATAACTGCGTATCAGTGATTTATAATGCATTTGTAAATGAGTTATTAGTCATTAATGAACACCTTTATAAACACTTTATAAAGGAAACCTTAATGTAAAGTGTTACCACTTATTATTTTTCTAGATTACATTATTGTAAGTCTGAAGGTAGTTTTCTGATGAGGGACCTTCAAACAAAAATGCTATCTGTTAAGTCACTGACTGACCGAACAGTGAGGTTTCAGACAGAGGCTACACTCCAGCCAAAAGGAGAAAGATCGTCTGTTCATCCATTTATCCAGCAGCTCAGGCCATGCACACACATCTGCACTGACTCTGGACAGCCTTTATCGTGAGCACACAGCTCCCTCAGTTCATGCAAGGCTACTGATAACAGGTTTCTCCAATCAATACACAACATGCCCCTGCAGACCATCTCAGGCACTGTTTTCATCAGCGCTATGATTCTGTGAAATAACTTGGTTCACTTTTAGACGTTATTGACGTTTATAACTCATTAATAAATGGTTCACAGCTGTTCACTTTACATTAAGGTTCACTTTTAGACGTTATTGACGTTTATAACTCATTAATAAATGGTTCACAGCTGTTCACTTTACATTAAGGTTCACTTTTAGACGTTATTGACGTTTATAACTCATTAATAAATGGTTCACAGGTGTTCACTTTCACAGGTTATTAACGTTTATAAATCATTAATAAATGGTTCAAAGCTGTTCACTTTATATTAAGGTTTACTTTCACAGGTTATTGACTTTTATAACTCATTAATAAATTGTTCACAGGTGTCCACTTTACATTAAAGTTCACTTTCACAGGTTATTAACATTTATAAGGCATTAATAAATGGTTCACAGGTGTTCACTTTACATTAAGGTTCACTTTCACAGGTTATTAATGTTTATAATTCATTAATGAATGATTCAAATCTGTTCACTTTACATTAAGGTTCATAAGTTATGAGATATAAATGAGAAAAATATAAATAACACCCGTTATAAAAGTCTATTTTTGCTGCATCATGAAATAAATCAGGAATCTGGTTTTGAGTGAAATAAGTGTTAATAACTATATTTATTAAGCATTTATAACATGTGAGTAAAAAATGGCTCACTATTTGGCAGGTATTGCATTAAAATCACCCTTTTTATTCATGCATTTATAACTGCGTATCAGTGATTTATAATGCATTTGTAAATGAGTTATTAGTCATTAATGAACACCTTTATAAACACTTTATAAAGGAAACCTTAATGTAAAGTGTTACCACTTATTATTTTTCTAGATTACATTATTGTAAGTCTGAAGGTAGTTTTCTGATGAGGGACCTTCAAACAAAAATGCTATCTGTTAAGTCACTGACTGACCGAACAGTGAGGTTTCAGACAGAGGCTACACTCCAGCCAAAAGGAGAAAGATCGTCTGTTCATCCATTTATCCAGCAGCTCAGGCCATGCACACACATCTGCACTGACTCTGGACAGCCTTTATCGTGAGCACACAGCTCCCTCAGTTCATGCAAGGCTACTGATAACAGGTTTCTCCAATCAATACACAACATGCCCCTGCAGACCATCTCAGGCACTGTTTTCATCAGCGCTATGATTCTGTGAAATAACTTCTTTTTTAATTATGTCTTTACCCTCAGGCTTCGGTGGAAATCATAACTTGTCCAGTCTGAGGTCAACAAAGCCAGAGAATCCAAAAGCTACACTTGTCCACAAGTGGCTATGGTGCTATTACATTTGTATTGAGGTCTACAGGTACTTGTTATCAAGACACAGATATTAAACAAAAGGTATTGCCAATTTTTTGTTATAATGTTTTAATAAATATATATATATATATATATATATATATATATATATATAATTGCAGATATTTTATTGTATATATAATATACAATGAAATTAAAGATGGGTGAGAATAGTCTTGCTGTCAGTTTGTTGTTGACTGAAGGAGTGTGTTCACATGTTCTATGTCTGATCTAAGTCTCCTGACCTTCATGTGGCTTCAGTCAAACACATTCCAAGAATCATGCAAAAGATGACAGTAACAGCACAATGTGAGGTCTTTTCAGTGAACGTTATAATAACATCTGGTCTATCCACCCATCATGCTGCTGTTAGAGGGAAACCCAGCATACCATGTGTCATATGATATGTGACTTTATACAAACTCAGCTGCAAATGTAACTCTATTTATCTTTAAGCACATGCTATTTATATGCACACAAACATTATTATTATTATTTTAATTAGTTTTTTTAATAGGCACATCATTTTTGTCATGGCATAGCAAAAATATTATGTCACCTTTTATTTTACTTTCTGCGGTCTAGTCACTTAATTATAGCTCAAGTCATTATCATACATTACATAGTGCTTTACAGATTAATAATTTATCTGCTTTTAATTAAGAATATGAAAGTGTATGAATCAAAGTTCCATGATATTTTTTAAATATTACATCAAGTGATTATCTGTTAAAAATGTATGTAATAATGCCTGGTAGTTTTTAATTTCATTTCATTTCATTAATTAACACACTTTAATTATACACCCCTTTAAGACAAATAAATCATTGTAAGTATTCAGAGAAAGAATAATTGACATTATATATTTGCTTATATTTTCTTTGGGGGGTATATTTTTGCATTATATTTTGCATTATATTTTTGCTGATGTATATATATATATATATATATTTTTTTTTTTATATATATAATACTTTTATTTATATCCTCCAGTTAACAGATAACCTCTGTTCCTAGAGTGTCTCAGCCATGGAATTCTATTAAGATTTCAGATTAGGGAGAATTGTGATGGTGAACATGGATAAAATCCTTTTGGGACAGTGAAGAGCCTCAGATCCATGACCTCCAGAAATGAGAGAGAAGGATAGATGGCTTTTTCATAGAGGATTCAGAACTCTTTGTTCTTGTAGATTGAAACTGCGGTACACATGTGATTATATGGTTTAAAGCTAGATTTAACCAGGCAGAAAATCATAGCAGCTGTAGTAGATGACAGTGCAAGTATCTGGAGGAATTGTCTTTTTATCACGACATCTGAGTCGTAATTCCGCCGCTCATATAAACTTTCTGCTTGCGCAGTTCAAAACAAAAGCTACCAATATTGGTTCCTTTAAAGGCTTAAAATTAGTCTGGGAATATTTTTATAGGGTACATGTGGTTTAAAGGTTCTGCTGATAGCAAGGTTTTGTTTGAACGAGTCATCAAGGTACAGTACTTTCTTTTAGTGCATCCATACGGATTTTCAAGTTGCGCTTTGTTATTAAGTCCACCTCCATAAATATCATCCACAAGTGGCCAAAAATAAATCCTAAAGCAAAGATTGTCTACTTCTATGTTTCACTGTTTTAAAGCTTTACTCTCAGTAATTAATCCCAGTTAGTTAGGTTTCAAAATGATCATGTTTTAATTTTTAAAAGGTTAAAAACCTTGATTGCACAAACAATCACTGTTCAAAAATTGTAATTGTTTCCGTCAGTCACTGAAATGCAGCACATGCAAGTTTATACAACTGGACATAAATGTTATACAAATGGCATTACTGTTAGATATGTTTGAAAACAGTATTTTTTAAATTTAAAAATTATATTTGATTATATCTATATCTGCATAAAAAAAAACCTTGTGGCCCCGAAAAAAAGATGTTAACCCAGTTTTAAGCATATTGTTGCAAGCCTTTTATTGCATAGACATCACTTCTGTGGATGTAACAAAATTATGACATACTAGTTTGGTAAAGATATCAAGATAAATAACATACAACATTTGAAAGCTTTGACTTTTACCACTTTGACCATCATATAGAAACAGGCAAGTTTTTTGACAGTTAAGCCATTTATTATAGCTACTGTTATCCGCTGTGGTTTTGTTTCTTAGTGTTTTTTGCAGTGTCATTGCAGATGAATATAGACATAAATGACAGGTGGTTGGAGGTCAATGTTGAGAGAATGGCATCCAGTGTTGTTTGTCCAAGGTTGTTCTTCAAAATATCTTTGTTTGTGTTCCAAAGAAGAATGAAAGCCATGCAAGTTTAACTACGTTTGATTTAACTTGTAACATTCCATTGAACATTTTATCTGTCAATTAACAAGAGTTTGCAGTGCAATTGCAGATGTAACCTACTGAGATAATCAACACTGTTTTAATTTGTAAGTGCCCTACCGAAGGGCAAAACAGCGATTGGGCAGGAAATGTTTCATAGCAGCCCCTCAGTGTTCTTCTAGCCTGCAGCGTCTGTGTCAGAACCCTAACCGCTAGACCGCCATCATTCCAGAGCATGTGGCCTATACTGCTCATTTTAATGCAGACAAAAGGAAGAAATCAGCTAAATCATATAGCTCAGCCATGCCGCTCACCAGGAATCACTCTAGGAAGACGTCGCTGTGCTCATTTGCAGTAATTAGACCCATCCTGAGATAGTTCATCAGGGATCGTCTCTCACCCAATCAGCTAGACATCGACATCCTCCTCCACCTGTCTGGACCGCAGGAAGAACTCCAGGTAGCTGTCAAAACCAACGTTTCATACACTATACGAGAAGCACTACCATGCCCTCGTTTGGTATCATACCTTCTTCAACGATGGGGGCGGTAGTTCTCTCCGCCTCGGGGCCCATATCATCTCTGTCACGGGGCCCGTACCTTCCCCCACGGTGGAGCTCATGCAGTATTGATGGAGCAGTAGTGCTTTACGGGGACACTGTAATTACGTCCCTTCATAAGGCCAATTTTGGCTGGGTGGGCTCATAACCTTTCTTGGCTGTATGCGCATCAGGGGGCCCATGAGACAGAGTTCATTAGGGCCTCACGCCACACTAGACGGGGAGTAATGGGCCGAGGCGAAGCGTGCTGTTTATCTTAGGCCATAGAGGCTAATGACGGGGCGTACTGTGTGTGTGTGTGTGTGTGTGTGTGTGTGTGTGTGTGTGTGTGTGCGCACGCTATTGAGCCGGCCTTGGGGGTGAAGAGATTCCATTAATAGGCAAAAGGCGTGGGACACCACTTTCATTATTAGCGCTTTTGAAGCTGGCTGATTGCTCACCGCTCTGCATACAGCTGGGGGTTTATTTATTTATTTATGCCCCATCCTGACAGAGACGATGGCGCTGCTCCTCCAAAAACGTGCTTTGAGGGCAGCCATAAACAAATATCGTATATGACATGAAGGTGACATAAATGCTGATGAAACTATATGGCCCAACTGTCGTTCCCTAGATAAACTGTAATTCATTTTACCACCAAGAATAGTGGAAGTAAACGCACATATAACAAATACACGACTACATTTGCACTTCCTGAAGAAATTAGGAAACTTTTATAGCAGAAAAAGAGTAGTGTTAATGTTCCATAGTAGGTACGTTTAGGTTTTTACGTGTGGGTTTTGTGTAAATTAAATGTCACATCTGAGTTGTTAACATGTTGCTGTGTGGTTGCCAGGGTCTTCGGTGTAGTTTCTAGTGTGTTGCTAGAGTGTTCTGGATGGTTACTTTTGTTGCCAAGTCTGTATTTTCTGAATATGTAGTTAACCTCCTTTAATAATGCATATATAAAAAATTAAATATACCATTCAAAAGTTTCGATTTAACACGATTTTTAAAAAATGTTTTTGAAAGAAGTCTCTTATGCACCAAGGCTGCATAGTAATATTATGAAAAAATGATCACAATTTAAATAACTTTTATATTTTAATGCACTTTAAAATATATTTATTCATGTAATGGCAAAGCTGAATTTTCCAGTCTTCTGTGTCACATGATCCTTCAGAAATCAGTCTAATATGCTGATCTGCTGCTCAATAAACATTTCTTATTATCAATGTTGAAAACAGATGTGCTGCTACAGCTATTTATTTGGAAACCATGCTACATTTTTTTTCTATTTTTTCTACATTTATTTAAAATGGAAATCTTTTGAAACATTATAGATGTATTTACTGTCACTTTTGATCAATTTAATGAATGTGCTAAATACAAGTATTAATTCATTAAACAAAATATAAATAAATAAATAAACAAAAAATGTAAAAATAAAATCTTACTGGCTACAAACTTTTGAACAATATGTATATCTAAAATATATTAGACTTATGATTTTGGCTGGTGAGGAAAAAAATATTATAAAAATTATATTCTCTAGCCAATAATCACATGATATTATAGGATTGCAAACAAACAAACACACACACACACACACAAACAGCCTTTTCCTCCTCATCCATCTTCATCATCAAAAAGACCTTTGAAAGACAAAATGCCATGAAAACTCATTAAAGAGAAGTTAATGACAACAATATATTCATAAATGAAAAGAAAAGCCATAGCAAAGCAAACAGTTGGCCTCAATCAGTCAAGTGAAGCCACATCATCAAAGTGTCGATGGCCTTGAATAACAAATGCACTGCAGCTGTTGCTTAGGACAGAGTGTAATGGTTTCCATAGACCAACGAGGGCACGGAAGCCCACACAAATGTGTTGATCTGATGCATAGAGGCAAACACAGCAAATGGAAGAGTGCTTGGACAATTAATAAACGTGGGTCTCAAATGGACTTGTGGTGATCACTGAGGGACCAGCTGAGACCGAGTAGTGCAAGTAGCTCGTTTAGTTGATGCAAAATTTTCATGCGTTGCTCTCTGTTGCACTCCATGGGTGTGCACTAACATGCCGAGGAAGCTGTCAAAAACCTTGCTTTGATCACGCAGCAATGGGCCCCAACGGTAACATCACAGCAGAGCAGCAAAGCAGGCAGTTAGGGAAGAGGGTAATATTGCACTTAGCCAAGGACCGCTGTGCGTGTATGTGAGTGTGTGTTCATTTGCTGGTCTGGCTGCAGGAGCTACAGCCAGATTGCTTTACTGAGATAGGAAGATCTTAATAAAGTAGGTTAGATCCAACATGCACACGTTCCCCTGGAAAATCCCTTTACAAAATACACCATCAAAGACCGATAATCTCAGTCAGGACCTCTGACACTGTTCAAACAGCGACAACCATGGTGGCAACACTGTCCCATTTGTTCATCTAAACGCTATTCTGTCCTCAGCAACAGCTGTAGTGTATAGATACAGCCTAAGGTCACATGTTAGTTTACATCTAGAATGAGTGTACAAAATATGTTCAAGCCCCATGTGGCACAAAACTGAAATACAATAGCTACGACAAGTAAAAAAGAACAACAAAGGAAAAATGTGATATGAAAGTGTCACAAAATATCAATGTTGTCTCGCTCTGTGTGCCGCACTCCATATGACACTTTAACTCTGTCCCATGAAGGCAATTTCAAGGTTTCCCGGAATCTTCCACAGCGTATTAGTAATATATAAGATTTGTTCCAAAACACAGTGTGCTGCCTCATTGTCTACTGCCTACATATTCAGCTACCTTCGAAGGCAGCAGTCATGGAACAGTCAAGTGGCTGATTTAAAATTTTCTACATAAGCGGCTACTTCATACATCTTACAAACAGTGCTGCTTACACAAAGTGTGTAAGACTTAACTTGATTTATTTTTCATACTTTTTATTTTGACACGCAGTGTGAGAGGAATGGTGATACTCTAATTAGCATAAATATATGGGCGGACAATATATTTCTCAGGATTTTGGTGGCAAAATATAAAGTTTTTGTTAAAATTTATGTTATCACAATTGTAGTTTGGTAAGTGAATTATCTTAATTTAGAAATAGATTAATTACCTTATATTAAGCTACATTATTTTAAGTCACTTCAACAACATTGTTCATTCCACGTCATATTGAGTAGAAAATGTCATATTCCACTATAAGACAACATGATAAGAAATATTGGTAAATATCACAATATTATTTTTTATTATGTATTCTTTTTATTCTTTTAGTGAATAAAAATGTTAGAAAACATGCCTTTTAAGGTAAACTTGATATCACTTTTGCTTTATAAACTTAATATTATAATTTTTGTACTGTGTTTTATTCATCGCATTTTTTAAATCTGCTTGGTTAAGAGTGCTGACTGAAAAATCCTTGGATTGAAAAAAAAAAATCTTTAATGTTATGATATATATTGAATATTCTCAAATGGCTGTAAACCACTTTATCTTTTTTGTCCTTTTTGGAGACCCGTATGCTGTCATTGTGTGGATGAGAGCAGTGTGAACATCCTTCAGAATTTCTCGTTTTGTGTTCTATGGAAGAAAGCAATTTGTGTGGGTTTGAAACAACATGAGGCTGATTAAATCAATTTGCCTGAACTATTATTTGAATATAGCCATCTAGAGTAATATTGTGTGAATTTGTGCTGCTCTAAAGTTTGAACAAATATTTTGTGGTAATGGTTTATCTTGTCTGAATTGTTTTGGTGGTATTCAAGTGAGTGCCTCAGAATCAGAATCACTTCAACACTGTTAATTTCATGTCATACTGCGTATAGAAAATGTCAGATCCCACTACAAGACAACATGAGATTAAGTCAGCAAGAGTTTTTACAAATGTCACAAGATAATCCCAATGCAATTTGCTTTTTAATGAGCTAGGAGAGGTTTCATTGCTCTTTGTCATGATATAATTCAATTTATGTTCGCTGAAGTCGTACAGCTATCAGGTTTGAAAAAAATGAGAGAGAAAAATACAATTCACTCACAATCCTATCTGAGTTATCGCTGTTGTTGAATGCGATAAATTGAAAACCTCAAATGTACCAATGGCTGTCATGTGTGGCTATTCCCTCTAGCATGGCTGGGATGGGACCTTATGATTGTCTTATGATTGCATCGGATCCTGATGGCTACGGAGAAAGTGGTATCGGCAATAGGGGTGATTATTTCTGCTTGGACCAATCAGGTGAAGTGCTGGAGTAATTCATATCTGTCTTTGCAAGCCTGTATTGTCGCGCTCAGGGTCTGTGAGAAATCAAGAGTATGAGTGCATTTTCTTTGCCTGTGGGAGCTGATACACTAATGCATGGAAAGACAACACACATGCACATAGAAAAACACTTTCACATTCTTCTCTGCTCTATCGATTTCAGTTTTGGGCCAAGAATGTGTACCTTGCTAATTCCTTTACCTTTCTTTTGCTCAGCATTTGCTTTGAGTGGACGGTGCATTTTCTGCGAAATGCAACTTGTGTCATTCAGCCTATAGAGCACCAAACACTAATTATCAGAGTGCTAAAGTGCTAATACCCCATCTAAACTGGAAGCAAATGATGTGGCATGACATGACAAACACCATCAGCTGTCGACACAGCGAGCAACATCACAATTATTATTAGCATTCATGTTTTGATGCATTGCTCATGGTGTAGAACTCATCAATGCTTCGCGAGAGCAACATTATGCAATGTGCATACTACAAAACTAGTATTCTTATAATACACAAAGCTTCACTCCAGTTCGCATCACTGAGAAAAAAAAAAAAAAAGTGGTGCAGGATTTACTTTGAAATAGTTTTCACTCAGAATTAGTTAATTACAAGTAAATTACAAATAACACATTAAATTAAACTTGACATTTCGAAGTTAAAAAAACTGAAATTGTGTTTTCTTTTAAAACATACTCCAATTGTTTTATTTACAACTTCAACCACATTTTTATATTATACTAGTGTTATTTTACTATAATGGAGATACGATTCAAGTTTTTATTAATATTTTGAATGAATAATTTAGTTGTGTTTTGTCATTTGTATTATTTAAATGTCTGTATGATTTACATTAAATTTTATTTCAGTATTTAAATTTTATTTCAGTTTCAGTTATTTTAGTACATCAAGTTAAACTAAATGAAAATTAGAAATGTTGCCATGGAACAGTGTTATTGTAGCATAATTGAGATACTATTACAGTTTATTAATATTGTCAATCATTTTATGTATGTATGTATATATGTACATCAAGTTAAACTAAATTAAACCGAGAGATGTTTTAGTTGACTATAGTAATCTTGCCTTGGCAACTAGTTGAAATTTAATTTATTTTTCATGGTTTTAGTTTATAGTTTTAGTTAATAACCCTGCTACATATTGAAGTATATACTTTATAATGAAACTGCAAATTTTAGTTTCATACATTTAAAAAAAAGAAACTGGTATGGCAGCGTTGAGCTCTTATTACTCATCGTTGTTGTACAGCTAAAAAAGTTGGCCGAAAACTGTCACAAACTTCTGTAGCGTAAGAATTTGTGGGCAATATTAGCCAAAATCATGCATGGATGCAAACTTTACAAATCCATTGGAAATTGTATACCTTTGGCACCTTTGGCGCTATTTTCATCATTCTATGATTTGAGACACACTAATCCTAATATCACACACTATTTAGGATGAATAATATGCAAATTGGGATGTTGCCACGGCTAGAAGCGCCGCATACCAACAAACTTTCTATCACTCAGCTCTTCTCAGCCAGCCCAATCATGGTGTGTGTTTACTTAATTGGAAGGCACTGAAGGATGAAAAGACACTTCTGGTGGTGAACCAGGCACAGCATGTCAGAGAGACATACAAGCTGCAATATGACACTAAATAAAAGCCAATGCTGAATAAACTTTCCTTGACCAGAAATAAGACTTTATAAGGGGTTAGTCAGTCGGTGGAATTATAACTGTATCATATTAAATTGCTGGCTGATGTCAAAGGTTTGTGTTAAAGGAATAGTTCACCTAAAAATGAAAATGTTGTTGTTATTTACTCAGCCTCGTGTTGTTCTAAACCTGTATTACTTTTTTTCTTCCACAGAACACAAAAGGAAATGTGTTTTCATGCTTTTTTCCCCATTCAATTACAGGAACAGACACTGAAAGTTTCAAGCTTCATAAAGGATGCAAAAGCACCATTGTAAAAGTGTTAAAATGACCCATGCAGTATATTGTAAGTCTTCTGAAGCCATATAATAACTTTGTGTGGGAAACAGACTGAAAGTTAAGTTGTTATTCACTGAAAATCTTGATATTATTAGAGAAGCCGTAATGACCAATTTGTGAACAAAGCATTGTTTTGAGCTGGATCTTTTCAGTGCAATCAGCTCATTTGATTCTCTAAACAAATGTCAGTCTTATGCACACCCCTTCAAGTAAAGTGTAACCCAATTGGTTCAGAAAATGGATGGATTCAATTCTCAGTTTCAACTCACTAATTATTTCGAGTTTAATCTTATGAATAAATTAGTTGATTTGATTCACAAAATGATTTGTTCACTCACTAATTGGATGGGTTCAGTACTCCAGGTGAGCTTACTGATTCTTTTGAAATGAATCTTTTTAATTAATTAGTTGATTCAGTTTACAAAATGATTTTCACAAATTTGATTAATTGACTTGGGTTTAACTCACGGATTCTTTAGAGCTCGATCTTTTCAGTTAATCAGTTGATTCTATACACAAGATAATTTGTTCACAAATTCATTTGAATGAGATCTTTTCAATGAAACAGTTAATTTAATTCACATAGATATTTTTTTTAACAAATTGGACAAATCAAGTAGGCTACTCATGTTCAAGCTGGTCACGCGAATTGGTTTGAAAGTGACTTCTTTGTTAGCAGTGCTTCATACTTCATACACTATTGACACGTCTGCTGGAAAATTTCGCCTTAATTTCACACGTGACCACACCTTTAGTCTGTTCATCACACACACCTATAATTTTACTCCAGAAGACTTGAAATATAGCACATGGACCACATTTATGATGCTTTTATTATGCTTTTTTAAGTTTGGAAGATTCAGTTCATAGTATGGCAAAGAGCAATTTGTACAATAACAATTTCTCCCTCTGTGTTTCACAGAATATAGAAAGTCATACAGGTTTAGAATGACATGAGGGTGAGTAAATGATGACAGAATCTTCATTTTTGAGTGAACTATCCCTTTAAAGACTTTTCAAAATGCCACAAACATCATGCTTATTTTTGTTCTTTTTTTAATATC
Source organism: Sinocyclocheilus anshuiensis (assembly GCF_001515605.1). Lineage (NCBI taxonomy): Eukaryota > Metazoa > Chordata > Actinopteri > Cypriniformes > Cyprinidae > Sinocyclocheilus > Sinocyclocheilus anshuiensis. The sequence goes on along the minus strand of NW_015555974.1, from coordinate 85,971 downwards.
CTCCCTCTTTTTTAATCAAATCTAGATTTGAGAGTATAGACTCATCAGTTGTCACTATTAAAATGTTGATTTGGCTTTTGCTCGGCGTGATGCAGAGATGACTGTGTGATGATGTTTTTCCTGCAAAACAATAACAGCAATATGACCAGAAAGGCTAACTGCGTTGATCTAATCAGTCTCACGATCTGTTTTCTTCCGGTGCTGTCGTTCAGAAGCGGACTCGGTTTACTCAAATAAGCTCCAAAACACCTCAGCTCAGATATTAATCCCTCCACATGTTCAAACAGAAGGAGGGAAGAAGACAGAAAATGAGATAGATAAAGGTAAACAGAGGAACAGATGAAAAAGAAAGAAAATGAGAGAATGATACACATCAGATGAGCCAGATGATTTAGTGAGGGTGATTATAGGCTATTTAAAAATACAATTCTTTTAAAATTCTTTTAAAAATTATTACACCACAAATTTTTACGGTGTTGCTGACAGGTAGTGACACCGAATGCATCAGCAAGTATATTTTCAATTTTTCATGAAAAAATTCAGAACCTGAATATTTCATGATTTTGATGAAACATGATTTCAAATTATCGTCCAATATCAATTTTACCGGTTATGTTAAGTTTTAAGAGAAAGTTGTGGCTGAAAAATTAATACATTATTTAGAAAGTAATAATCTCCTTCATCAACATCAGTATGGTTTTAGATCGCAGAACTTTACAGAAACGGCTATTTGTTATTTTTTAGAAAAGGCTCGGTCTTCTTTGGATCAGGGGCATCTAATGGGTGCTGTGTTTATTGATCTAAAAAAAGCTTTTGACACAGTTAACCATGCTATTTTGTTATCTAAATTAAGTACATTTAATTCTAAACAATCAATTGAGTGGTTTACCTCATATCTAAAGCAAAGGGAGCAGTGTGTAAAAATCGAGGATACAAAATCATTGTTTTCTAGGAATAAAATGGGATTACCTCAAGGCTCAATTTTAGGTCCATTGCTTTTTAGTTTGTTTATAAATTATTTGCCATGTAGTTGTCCAGATGTTGAATGTCAACTCTATGCTGATGATACAGTAATATACACATCTGCGAAGTAATCAGCTAAAGTTGCTGCACTTTTAAATGAGCAAATGGAAAAGATATCCAGATGGCTACAGGAAAATAATCTTACATTAAATGTTAAGAAAACTGTTTTTATGTGTTTTTCTAATAGAAAGAAAACAGAAAAAATTCAAATTAGGGTACTTAATGAAGAAATAGAGGTGGTAAATGAAGTTAGTTTTTTAGGAGTAGTTCTGGATTCACAACTTAAATTTGACAAACATATAAAAAGACAAAAATAGTTAAGATGAACTTAAATTTTTTAAACTTATTAGGCATTACATTACGTCTGAGGCAGCTCATCTGTTCCTGCATACAATGATTTTGTCCCGTATCTCATATTGTATCACAGTGTGGTCTCAAACTACTGACTCTTTAATTAGAAAAATTGAGATGCTGTATAATCGGGCTTTAAAAATAATGGATAAAAAGCCAAATCAATGGCATCACTGTCATATTTTAAAGAAATGGCATATGCTTCATTTTATGAATTTTAAAAATGTATCATACGTGAAATTGATTTTTAAATGCTTGCGTAATAAGGCACCTTCTTTTTTATGTAATTTGTTAAAGAGACAAGATGATACTGGCCGAACTACTAGGAGCACAGAGGTTGGAAATTGTAGGATTGGGTTTTGTAGACCATCACAAGGGCAAAGAGCATATTTCATGTTGCCAAATGAGTTTAAAGTGATACATGTTATAAAGTCTTTTACATGGACAGTTAAGCGTTGGCTCAAAATAAACCAGACCTGTATGCATAATTAAAATTTTTATATGCTTTGTAACTAGTTATTTATTAGGACTGAAAGAGTCTATAAAACATGGGCATGTGGTTGTTCTGTATTCTGTTTGTAATTTATGAGGATATTGTATGAAGGATTTGTTACATTAGTTTTAATTTTTTTGGTAGGCTACAGACTATTATTATTTTATTATAATTATTTTGGTTATTTATATTTGTATTGTTTTTTTTTAGAAAAGCCTTTCTAGGGACAAGAGATGCGAATTAGCGTCAGCTATAATCTCTATGTGAAGTGCATTTTTTCCAGTCTTTGACTTTATTGTATTGTCCCTATTCAAATAAACTTTAAAATAAAATAAAATATATTTTTTTAAGAGTTATAACATATTGCATAACACTATTGTTACAACACCGGCATTGAATATATATATTCAATATTCAATGCTGATGTTGTCATGCAATATATATATACATATATATATATATATATATATAGTTTTTTAGGCGAGAATGTACTTGTTTAGACTTCAAATATGTGGTTTGTTAATAAAGATAATGTCTATTTGAAAATTTGCTTTGATGTTTAACGGAGATGTGAGCTTCATAGCGTCAGCAGCCGTTCAGCGCTCATTAACCCGTCGAGAGCAGCCTCACCTATTTGTTCCAGAGCAAATAGTTTTGGCTGAGGGCAAAGTCTCATATCATTATATCTTATGTAACTTTAATGCTGTATGTCAGAGAGCTGCCTTTGTAATTTTGACTGAATTTTAAGATGGCTGTTGTTGTTGTTGTTTATTAAATATTATTATTCAATAAATACTATTTTATATAAATAATAGTCGTATTTAATTATAGTATTTATTATTATTATTTGGGAAAAAAACAGCTAAAACCAGCCTAAGCTTGTTAGCTGGTCAACCAGCCAGGTTATAGAGGGGTTATATGAGGTTATATGATTTTAGAGGGGTTTTGACCACTTCTTTAGCTGGAAGACAATAGCTAAGAGAGTTGCTTATGGACAACTCTGTGAATGTCCTTAAGTGGCCCAGCCAGAGCCTGGGTTTGAACCAAATCAAACATTTCTGGAGAAACCTGAAAAGCCCTCATCCAACCTGACAGAGCTTGAGAGGTGATGTGCAAACTTTGTCGCGTCATACCCAAAAAGACTTGAGGTTGTAAATGTGCTTTAATTATTTATGCAAAGTACTTTTTTTTTTTTTTTTCCTTTTTAATAAATTTGCAAAGTTGTCACATCAGTTTTTTTTTTTTTTTGCGTTTGTCATTAAGGTGAGTGTAGACTGATGTGAAAAAAAGTAATTGAAAGCCTTTTCATTTCCTTAACATAAGGCAGCAACATACGAAATGCGAAAGAGAAATGAAGGGGTATGAATACTTTCGCAAGGCACTATATATACACTATCATTCAAAAGTTTGGGGCCAGAATGTTTTTTTTTTATGTTTTTGAAATAAGTCTCATATACTCACTAATGATCTAAAATATGCTGCATTTATTTAATCAAAATACTGTAATATTGAGAAATATTATTACAATATAAAATAACTCTTTTGTATTTGAATATATTATTAAATGTAATTTATTCCTGTGATGGCAAAGCCATGAATTTTCAGCATCATTACTCCAGTCTTCAGTGTCACATGATCCTTCGGAAATCATTCTAATATTCTGATTTGCTGCTCAAGAAATATTTCTTATTGTTATCAAAGTTGAAAACAGTTGTGCTGCAAGTATATAATAATAAAAAGTAATACATTATTCTATATTAATATATGTAATATATTTACTATACTTATTTCCTTAATAGTGCTTGAATGAAAGGCTTCATTATCCTTTTTTTATCCTTCCGCAAGAGGATATTCTCCCTGTAATGTACATAATAACAGAATGTTATTCTCTGCACCATGGACAGGTGTTTTGCATCATAGCTGTTATTATATTGTGTGTTTTAGCAAGCTTAACACTTGCCATAGAATGATTTAGAAAACAGAACGATGACAGTATGTGAGAGATGAGCTGAGGAGAGCAGCTGGACTCACGAGTGCTTGTCACCTGAGCTGTATGTGTCGTCCTCTCAGCCCCAGCAGCTCTAATTGATGATGCGGCGTCTCAGTCATGCTCTCCGGCCAATCTGCCGCCTCACAGATGGCTCTGTTTGGGCCACATGTGAGAGCCACTCACTCAATATTTGCTTCTAAAGAAAGTGCTGGTTTGTTTTAATAACGCTTCGTGTTTGGCCGGCATGAATTAGATACACATGAGATGTACATACAGGTGGCTTGCTTTGCCCGAGCCCTTTTTCAGCACCCCGTCAGATCGGTTTTAGACAGCTGGCTTGACTCTGATGTTATATGGACAAGTAGCATTGTTTGGTGTTGGCTTGTGAATAGATAGATAGATAGATAGATAGATAGATAGATAGATAGATTGTTTTGATGGTGCAGGTCATGTCATAACAAACAGGTGTCTGGATCAGAGCATGTTTGCTGTTGTGATGTCCTCATAAAAACCTGATTAATGACTAGTAATCAAGTTAACACCTGCCTCCTACCTGCACAAAATCCAGCCCATGGTGCAGGACTCAAAGCAAGCAACACTGCTAATTAAATCAAAGGAGTTAGGTTGAGTTTTTTCAAATTGCACTTTTAAATGAACATTACACTCGCCACAGTCAATCAAGCTGACCTGATATCACTAGCAGATTCAGATTCACAACATTACCGTTCTTCCATCAGAATGCTCTCTCTCTCTTTCTCTCATTCAGCATGCACTGCAACAGCCTGATCGCATCTGATGTGCCTTTAATAGAGAATGATCTTACCACAGTCAAGACAGCAATCTCTGCTTAAGTAAACAGCATGTGAAAGGTATTTTATTTGTGTCAGTGGAACCGCTGAACCTGCGTTCACCTTGTGTTCTCAGGCTTGTCTGAATAAGGAAAAGGTTTGTGTGTTTTGTTTACCCTTCTAGACAGAAATTATTTTACGAGATTTTGTAGTCTGGCCTTGACGAAGCCATAGACCTGTAATCTTTCAGTATATTCAAAATACTTTAGGCCTTCTTCTAAAAAACTATTTCAAATTATTTCAAATATGTTATTTTATTTCAGCTTAATTTCAATTACTGAAAATAATTTGTAATAGTTTTTGTTAACATTAACACTGGTGGGTGATTAAATAGGCCTTGTTGTGATTAAATGTGATTGCTAAGGTGTTCTGGATGGCTGCTAGGTGGTTACTTATTAAGTCTCTCCTTTAATGCAAGTTGTTTTTTTCACCTGTTTTATCATATAAAACAATAACAGCACACCTCTCCTCAAAAAGCTGCACAGTTTTCTTACATCTCTACTTGTGTTGCTTGCCAAAATGTAATACTTAGGGTTATAGATTTGAACAAACCCCTAACCCTGAGTACAAACAGCAAGCAAGCAGCACTAAATATGTGAAACTATAATGATAAAGCATTAGACAGTTAAGCTCTTTATATTCAGGCAGGACATGCTGGCTCAGTGTACTTCCTGTTAGCTGCAGGATATGTAAAAACAGTCCTTCTAATCTGGGTTTGTGAGCGTCTGCAGTGTTTTTAAAAAAAAATACTTAACCTGGATTTCCCAGAATGTTTAATGAGAGTGGTGAGGCAATCTGGCGAGACTTGAGTCTACTGTCCATGTTAAAGACAAGTCTGCTGATTTGTGCCTAAGGTGAGAAAGACGGCGAGGGGGGGGGGGGGCGGCGGAAAAAGAGAGAACGAGAGGCACAAATATGACTGAATTAGAATTACAACCACAAAGAATTGACGTTCTAAAGCTTGATTAGAGACGGACTGATGTCAGAGGACATTATAAAATTTTCTGATGAAAATGTATGTGATGCTCGCCCATGCAAAAGTCGCCATCATAAATCTTGGATGTGTGGGTGGTTGTCAGGGCATTGTTATGCAGTTGCTAAGATGCTATCCAGTTGCTATGCTGGTTGCTAAGGCGTTGATAAGTGGGTTGCAAAGGTGCTCTGGATGGTTACTTACTGACCCAATATGAAACTCTGGGTAGGGTTGCACCAGCCATTGGTATTTGGGATGTAAAGTTTGCACTAGATGCTTAGTGATTACTAGTCAGTTTGGACTATTCAATTTAGTTAAAACCATTTATTCTCAATTATATATAGTATTTGTCTTATTTTCCACAAACTGTGCTGCAAAAATATCTCATAATTTGTGCTAGTTGACACATTCCTACCATTACTGCATTGGTGCATTTTTTTTTTTAAGTATTTTGACTCGATTTAGTTTGTTTGTGAAGGTGCTTAATATGACACCTCCTATTTATTAATTGAATAAGCTGCTTTTAATTTGTAAATAGAAGTAGAGTTGAAAAAAATGTGGACAACTCTCAGTGGTAATAAATTAATAATAATTATTCAGGAACTGTGTAAGTGCAGAGCAAGAAAGTAATATTAATACAACAAACGGAAAAATCTGGCATTTATTTGAATTTATATTTTTTGTGTTGGCATGAACAAATAACGTACATGTAAATATGGGGGTAGAATTGTTGCATTATTCCAAATAAATAGATTATGATCCACAAATAAAAGTAAACAACAAGTATAAATATCAACATCTTTGTATATGTCTAAAAAATTGCAGTCTGTCAGTTAATACAAACTTATTATGATGTTATCTAATCGGTCTGCTCATTTTAGTCCAGCTGTCAGATGGTCAGGTTCTTCCTTAAATAGTTTATACTTAGAGTTACATTTTAGCTAAATGTAATGGTGCAAGAATCAAATTTTAGTAATGCCAAAGTTTGAACCAAAACACTTATTTATACTGCAACTAGGTTTTAAGTAACTTATGCATAGCTGATCATATCATAGCTATGCTCTCTTGATTTAGCTTCTTAATATCACATGAAAAGCCACTACTATGATCTTCTTAACATAGTTCATTATCTCTTAAACATATTTGGTTAAATTGTGTTTGTTTAAGTTTGGAAATAAAATTACACTGTCGTTTTTTTTTTTTTAACAGTCAACATTGAATCCATTTTAGAGTTCTTATCTAAAGCAAATTTATGTATATTTTTAAATTGATCTTTTATAGTATTTCAACTGGTTACTTGCTATGGGAATAGTCAGAGACACTAGCACGATGTTAAAAATACCAACCAACCAACACTTGATATAGCTTGAATCTAGGAATTTCTGCCTGTTTTATGATCAACAAGATGGAAATCGTAAGTTTGATTGCTTAAAAAGAAGTAGTAAGCAATTCATATTATTTGAGGCAACATATAGAATGACTTGCAAGCAAAAATGTAATACTTGTGGTTAGAGTTCGGTTCAGATCACTAACCATAAGTATAATCAATAGGAATAGTGATCTTGCCCAAGCAAACAAAATATTAATGCACAAAGAGACGGAAACTGTTTGGTCCCTCGCTCAGACACTCAAGCGCAGGAAATGCTGTAGACATGGGGGCTGTGGTGGCAGGGGATCCTGGGATAGCTTGAGGACTGGAGACATCTTGTGTCTGGCTTCCAGCTCCTACACACACCAGAGATAGGGCTTAACCTCCTGCTGAGCCTCGCATCCCAGTCCAACACGCACATGCAACGTCCACCCACATACACTGACAAGCATCCTCAGCACATGCACCAACCCCACTCCCACTCAAATGTTCCTTCCTAAACAGCACACGCTAACACACAAACATGCTCACCATCCCACCAGGAAGAGAGGAGACTTGTGAATTATTTATCTCTGCTTCCCTAGTTTTCCAGACTGGAACCTGCCAGAAGGTGCCCTGAACTGCCGAAACATTTAAACCCACTCCACAGCGATGGGTGGATTAGCCAGCTGTGAGTAATAACTGACAGCTGTCAGTCATTGAGGGCTCATTTAAATATGCTACAGCTCAGAACTCATTTTTATGTCTGGGCTTTATGCCTAGCTTTTTAAAATGGATATGGTTGGCCAAAGGGCCTGGCAGGATCCAGCAACTGATTGTTCTCTGTTTTTGAAAGAGCTGACTGTTTTTGATCATTTCTGCCATTATTTACTCACCCCTCATGTCATTCTAAACCTGTGACTTTTTTCTTTCCAACACAAATGGGTTATATTGTGTAAGATGCCCCATTGATTGACCACATTGATTGACCCCATTGATTGACCACATTGATTGACCACATTCAGTCTCATCTCAACGCAGTTATTGAGTGGTTATGCCATCATTCATCTTGTCTTTTCATCTGAACAACAACATTTGCGAGATTTATTTAATCTAAACAGGTTAAGTATGTTAGGTGTATGTATTTGAGATATTTTTTTTTTCATTAAATTACATGATTTATTCCGCAGGGATGCATTCGTTTGATCTAAAGTGACAGTAAATACTTTTACATTGTTACAAAATGTTATTTCAAATAAGTGGTGTCCTTATGAACTTTCTATTCATCAACAAATCCTGAAACAAATTTTAAAATATATCCAAATAGAGAATATTTCTACTAGCTTGTAATAGTATTTCATAGTAGTAATAGTATTTGTATAATAATACTGTTATTACTGTATTACTGTAATTTGCTTAAATGCAGCCTTAACTCTTAAAAATAAAGGTTCTTTATTGGCATTGATGGTTCCATGAAGAACCTTTAACATCCATGGAACCTTTCCGCTGCACAAAGGGTTCTTTATAGTTGGAAAAAGTGGCTCTTCTATGCAATCACTTTGAAAACCCGATTTAAGTGTGTTGATAAGCAAATAATACCCAAATCTTACCAACCCCAAACTTTTAAATGGGAATGTATTGTGCAAAAAATAGATGACAGTTGGAATAAGTGTACATTTTGCCCTAGTTAAATTGGGGTAAAATGTCAGTTTTGTAATAAAACAAATAAACCAGCAAATATTTCCATTTATTACCCACAGAATGATGCATTACATTGAGTGAAATACTTACATAAGATGTACATATATACATTTATGTTGCTTTTGTATATTTGTTCTCAAGCTTGAAAACTCTCATTACAGTCTTTATTAATTGTGATTGCATGGAAAAGAGTGACCAGTAGAATTCAGAGTTTCTCTTTTTTTGTGCTTCACAGAAGAAAGTCAGTCAAACAAACTAGTAACGACATGAGGGCGAGTAAACAGCGACAGAATGGTGGACTATTCCTTTAATAATAAAATATGAAGTGATGGATCTGTGTAGTCTGTGTTCCGATGGTATCACTGCTTTGCAGGAGCGGGAAAAACTGCAAGTCTGATGCGTAGGAGTGAACTGGCCTTCTCTCACTTTCTTCCACTGATTACCCCTGCACTCCAACTCCCTGATATATCCATCTTAAGTCTTCAGCGCTGTCACAAGGCACGCACACATACACGCACAGCATAATGCACAGAACAAATGCACACACCAGCTCTGCAGCAAAACCTGTGAGCTTGCTGTCAACATTGGCAGCTGCCTTCTATAAGGAAATGTTCCTCATAAGCAATCAGCATGAACCCTGTGAACTTCAATTAATTTCAGTAGAGTTTGAGGTTATCTTGTTGCTAGGCTAATGACATAATAGTCTTTTAAGCATAAAAACACATGCATTACTGTTCAAAAGTTTGGGGTTGGTAAGATTTTTTTTTATGTGTTTGAAAGAAGTCTGATAATTTGATAAAACATATGGTAAAAACAGTAAAATTGTGAAATATTATTACAATTTGGAATAACTGTTTTCTATGTGAATATATTTTCAAATGTAATTTATTCCTGTGATAGTAAAGCTGAATTTCAGTAGCCATTACTCAAGTCTTCAGTGTCACATGATCCCTCAGAAATCATCAATATGCTAATTTGGTGCTCAAGAAACAATTCTTATTATAGTCAATGCATTTGTCCATTTTTTGGAACCTGTGATAGTTTTTTTCATCATTTTTGATTAATGCAAAGTTCAAAAGGAAAGAATTATTTAAAACTTTAAAAATATCTTTACTGCCAATTTTAATCAAATTAATGCATCCTTGCTGAGGATATTTCTCTTTACTCATCTGCCCTCCTTTCTCTGAACTTGAAATTATAATTCAATTATAATAATATTTATGCTGATTTTTGGAACAGCCTTTACGTGTGAAGTACACCTATAGCTGTTTCCATCCACATATTTGTATGCAAATTTTGGGACTAACCAGCAGACTGATCTCACTGCACAGCATCTGTTGGTTTAGTCATTCTAAAAATGTCAAAAAGCCTGTCAACACAGTGATTTGGTATAATTACCTCCCAGAACCGTCTCAAACGAATGTGTTCCCAAAGATCAGGAATCCGCCTCGGAACACAAGATGACATGACAGCGTTTATTGCGTCTATTATATACAAAAAAGAGCCACAATGGCTTCTCTGAATGCAGCAACTTCCACTTTTCTTACTGATATTTGGTGCCAGTTTAGCAGGAAGTGACTATTTTGTTCTCTTGAACTCGTTGGATGGAAACGGTGCTTTATTCGCAAATGTTTTATGAGATATTCCAATTTTACTCATAAGTTAAATTCACAACTTTGAATGGAAACAGAGCTAATGATGGCTTAAAATGCTGCCCAGATAGGCATCTCACAAGGTTTTGGAACAGAGCTACAGTCAAAAACACAGACTACAACAGCACTACACAAACTGCATTACAAACACAGCTCTGTTATACTGTATTTAGAGAATGAAAAGTACATGCACATAGACTCTCATACTTACAGATGGCCACAATTGCACCCTGCGTATATTGTCACACTAGAGCTCTGTTGCTCAGCCTCGGCTGCTTCTAAAGCAAGTAAGAGTGGATGAGTGTTTCCAGTGGAGAAAGGTAGTGAGGTTGAGAGCGGGCGTCTGTGCAGGGCCGTAGGGTCAAGCAGATACTGGACTTTACCAGCGGGAACCTTAAGACATACAGCGGCCCTCTAAAACAAGGTTTCCATACCTAACACACTCTGTGCTGAACTCAGAGCCACAATACACACTCTCAACAGAAACTTTGACCATAGAGGGACTATACAGATAACAACACAAAGGGTGTGTTAGGAATTTCAAACAACAATATTTCATGTACTATTTTTGGCTTATGTGCACTGCTATATAATTTTGTTTGTGGTATGCCTAAAATACCCAGATGACCCACTAAATTTCGCAAAATGTGCAGTACACAACACACTGTATTGAATATCACATCCCACAATGCGCTATGGTGTAACATAATAATAAAATAATAATAATAAAAATAAATGTATAAATCCCCCCCACACTTTCCCCTTTCCCCCCTTTTTGTGAAAAATGTAAAATACAGGTAAAACACCTGTAAAAAATAAATACAGAAAATTACTTCATATTAATACATCGTGCCCTGTTATTATTTTTTTTGTAGTGTGTGTAAGTAACATAATGCTGTTTTATAGAATACTGTCTACTGTTTCAATTACTGTCTTGCACTCATTGTTTACTATTCATTGCATACTCCTCTTGCATTATTGAAACACAATTTTCCTGTTTAACACTGTAAAGCTGCTTTGACTGTTAGGGTTATGTTTAGTTTTGTTCTGTTTTCATTGTGTTTTCAGTTTATCTGTTCCCCTGTGACCTAGGTTTACTTTGGCCCCTAATTGTCATTTCGTTCACCTGTGTTTCATTAATTAACTCATTAGTTCTTTCATTTGCTCCCCTACAAATACTCTCAGTTTTCCCTTAGTCAGAGTCCGTTCTCGTTTATGTAATGTTGGTGTACTTGCTTGTCTCCTGGATTTGTTGATTAAAATACCTTTTGTTTATCTCCGTCGTCCTCGTGTGTGTGTCCCGCACCAACCCGTAACAGAAGAACAGACCAACAATGACTGCAGCAGAGGACGCGCTGTGGGGTTTGCGGCAAGGCGGTCAGAGGTTGGAGCGATATGTGGAGGGTTTCCTCGAGCTCACCAACCGGGTGAGTTGGCACGACGCCGCTCTAGGTGCGTGCTTCCTGCAGAAAATTGAGGGGGGGCCATATACCCGTGGCCGAGCCAGCCAAGGCCACGGAGGATCCACCATGGCCTCCCGAGTCCCCTGCTCCACCATGGCCTCCCGGGTCCCCTGCTCCGCCGTGGCCTCCCGAGGCCCCTGATCCGCCATGGCCGCCCGAAGCCCCTGCTCCGACATGGCAACCCGAACTGCCTGCTCCGCCATGGCGACCTGAACTGCCTGCTCCGCCATGGCTCCCGGAGCTCCCTGATCCGCCCCGGAGGCTCTCCTTGTCTCCAT
>NW_015555974.1:39881-73615 GCF_001515605.1 Sinocyclocheilus anshuiensis | reverse complement strand
CCGCCCCCCCTCCCCGGTGGTACTGTTACGGCGCGGGACGCGCCTTCCGGCAGGGGGGGAGTAATGTTAGGGTTATGTTTAGTTTTGTTCTGTTTTCATTGTGTTTTCAGATTATCTGTTCCTCTGTGACCTAGGTTTACTTTGGCCCCTAATTGTCATTTCGTTCACCTGTGTTTCATTAATTAACTCATTAGTTATTTCATTTGCTCCCCTACAAATACTCTCAGTTTTCCCTTAGTCAGAGTCCGTTCTCGTTTATGTAATGTTGGTGTACTTGTCTCCTGTATTTGTTTATTAAAATACCTTTTGTTTATCTCCGTCGTCCTCGTGTGTGTGTCCCGCACCAACCCGTAACATTGACACAATCTGTATTATATAAAGAGCTATATGAATTAAGGTGACTTGACTCGACTCATAAGGGTCAATGCATGTAAATTAAAACACAAAATAACCATAATTATTATAACTATATCTTGCATTAAACATGGAGAGATCATGTTGCAATGATAGGATACTACAGTTTGAAACTTTATCACTACATACTGCATATTGTTTCACTGTGGAAGCATTTTGTTGGCTAAATTCCATAGTTCACATACACTACTGTTTTACTGTTTTAGTTTTTGGGGGAAAAATGCTCACCAAGGCTGCATTTATTTGATCAAAATGACTATATTGAGAAATATTACTGCAATTTAAAACAACTATTTTCTTTTTTAATATATTATAGTTTGCAATTTATTTCCTGTGATGGCAAAGCTGGATTTTTAGCAGCCATTTCTTCTTATTACCAATATTAAAAACAGTATTCCACAATATGTTCCACAAGTGTTCCATTTTATTACAGATAATCTCAAAATGCAAAATATCATCTGATTAATCTGGATGATATATCAGCTTGTCACTACATCCACAATGAACTCATTGTCATGTTGTGCCAAACCTGTATGATTTAGTTTTTTCTGCAAAATACAAAAGAAGATTGAAGAAAGTTGGAGCTCCTTGACTGTCATTGTATGACCAAAAAAAAAAAGGAAAAAAAAAAAAAACAAGACATTTTTCACATTATCTTATTTTATGTTCCACTGAACATAGGTCTGAAAGGTTTGGAATGACATGAGTGTGAGTAAATGATGACAGATTTATTTTTTTATTTTTTGTGAACTATTCCTTTAAGGATCCACAGAGATATGGAACATCAGCATTGCACATTTACGGCCAGCCTTAAAAACCTAACAAACTCCTCCGTTAGCTTATCAGACCTTCTTACGCACACTTATACTTTTACACTGCCCTGTTTAACCTGCAGTGTGTAGAGAGTCTGAAATGCTACCCATTTGAGTATCGATTGTGCCTTGAGCCTGCCCGCATTAGATCCCTGAATCGGCCCTGCAGGAAACAGCGCTGTCCACAGGGGTTATTGCTCTGACTAAAGCAGGCATCAGAGGTCAGCACCCATTGACAGCACTGTCACAGCGTAGCTCGCTTTCTGCTGTTGGGGATCAGAAGCAAGTGGTCAATAAATCCGAAACGACTGTGGTATGCAAGCTTTAGAATGCTGCATTCACCAGACAACAGATCTGAAAGACAGCAGCATTTATTCATACCAAAGCTTGGAAGGTTATTTGACACGGCGTAAACGCATGTGACGCTCAGATGGGAAGTGAGCTGAGAGAGGCTTTGTCTCTTCATCTTTATGGCTGATTTTCAAAACCGTAATCAAAATGGCATGACACCCATTATCTATTTTGGGACAGCCATGTCTGTTCGACCTAAAAGTTAACAGTTAAATTAATTAATGTTAACAGCATAGCTTAAATTATCTGACCTAGAGCAAATTCATAAATTTAATGAGGAATACTTGAGTACATCTTGAAATTTTTTAACCTTTCCCGCATCTTATCTTCTAAATAGAAATTAGATCAAATCCATAGGAAGTGGAGAGTTTTGCTTGAAATTTACATTAAAATTTTGGAGGCAATAAGATATATATTTTTGAAGAAATTAATACTTTTTTTTCAGCAAGGACATATTGATCAAAAGTTACAATAAATTCTGTTTTAAATAAATGCTGTTCTTTTGAACTTTCTATTCATCAAAAAATCCTGGAAAAAAAAGTATCACAGTTTCCAAATTCCATAAAAACAGATTTTTTTTTACTGAAAATAAGAAATGCTTCTTGAGCAGCAAATCAACATATTAGACTGATTTCTGAAGGACCACGTCACACTGAAGACTGGAGTAATGATGCTGAAAATTCAGCTCTGCATCACAAGAATATTCTATTTGAAAATATATTCAAATAGAGAACCGTTATTTGAATTTTGCTGGGTTTTTTACTGTATTTTTGTTAAATGACTAAAGACTTAATTCATAAACTTAAATAAAAAATAATCATATCACCCCAAACTTTTGAATATTTCTCAATATTACTGTTTACTGTATTTTTGATCGAATTAATGCAGCCTTGGTGAGCATAAGATACTTATTTCAAGAACATACATTTACATACATTTAATAGGTCTGTATTTTCACTGTATGTCAACAATAGTCTTATTTAAATCTATTTTTATTTCTTCTAAGACATTTCAGGAGAAACACCTGAAACAAAGTAAATACTTAAACTGAAACTCAAGATTTTGATTTTGAAATCAGATTTTGGTAACTTGACAAGTCTGAGCAACGTTTGAGACATTGTTGAGACATCTGATCATTAAGATTTTTCTCAGGAGAACTTCTGAGAAACCCATAATTAGACAAATGTCTTTGTTTGCTCTCCATTTAATCTTTTCCTTATGAAAGAAACAATTGAGACGTTAAAAATATCTCATTTGTGATTTTCTTTCCAGCTGCTTCAGTCATTATATCCATGACTGAACTATGAACTGTGATGAAACACCCTTTGTTTTCCATGCTTATACTAATATGCGTGTAGTTTTGCGTCTTTGTTAGAGTCTATGATGTCTGCAGCAGCATCACCCCAAGCACAATAGTCAGTAAAGCCATCAAAGAGCTTGTGGGGTTAAGCGCCCGGCTGGCATTATCCACACTAAGGATGCTAATTAGATTAGATTAGATTAGATTCAACTTTATTGTCACTGTGCAGAGTACAAGTACAGAGCCAATGAAATGCAGTTAGCATCTAACCAGAAGTGCAAATAACAGAGTATATAATAAATATAGATTATATGTATATACATTAAGCTTTATGACATATAGTGCAAGTTATGAGGTAGGAGGGCAGAGACCAGCTCAATGCAAATGACTGTACATACAACATAGGGTGCAAGGAATGTAAAAACAGTAGGTGTATTATACAGTGAGTATAAACAGAAGGTGCATTATACAGTGAGGTACGTAAATAGCATATGTTTATATATGGCCAATGACCATAGTGCAAACGGCATCCGGAGGTAGAAATGTACAAGGGAATGTGCAAAATATCAGAGAAATGTGCAAAATAACAGAGGGAATAATAAGAACATTGTGAGTGAGGAGTGCAGACAGGTTAATGATCTGAACACTTTTTTTTTTTTTTTTTAAGTTAAGCATTAGGTGGTCCATCTAGGAAGTAGTGTTCAGCGCCTGAGATTGGAGTTCAGTAGGCTGACCGCTGAGGGAAAGAAACTGTTCCTGAGTCTGCTGGTGCGACAGCGAAGACTCCTATAACGTCTCCCCGATGGGAGAGGAGTGAACAGTCTGTGATTAGGGTGAGAGGAGTCTTTGATGATGCTTCTCACTCTCCTTAGGCAGCGTTTGTGGTAAACGTCTTTGATGGAGGGTAGCCCAACACCAGTGGTGTATTGGGCAGTTTTCACCACCCGCTGGAGGGCTTTCTGGTCCGAAACAGTGCAGTTGCCATACCACACTGTGATGCAGTTTGTGAGAATGCTTTCAATAGTGCAACGGTAAAAGTTAAACTTCAACAGAATATTGGGGGACAGGTGAGCTTCCCTTAGTTTCCTAATGCCATTGAAATAGCCAGATCCATGAATGTAAATCTGGATTACTGGCTAAAAGGATCAAATCCCTGCCAGCCCTAATTGAGGATGATTTCTACTGATGAGCATGGCAGAACTTAGAGCTCAGCGGAAGAAAATGCATTGAAATTGACACTTAACCTGCGGATGCCACTTAGCAGGCTTAGTGATGGAGATAGCAATCTGTGTGTGTGTTTGCACTAATGGAATAAAACACTTCCATACTTCCCGTCATTTTGTGTACCAAAACATTGAAGATTTTGATTCAATTACCCTGAACTTACATAATGCTACCATGGTACAGTGATGTGTCAGATGGTCTTACCAATGATACTTGAATATATACTACACCAATGCACTGAAAGAGAATTTAGGTGTACCCTTGGTATTAGAAATTACAAAAACCATGGTATTAGATGGTTATATTGTGGGTTTGTGGTATGCCATGGTAACACGCAACACGCAATGTAACATGCTCCATTGTTACATCCAAATAAATAAATAAATAAATAAATAACACTTGGTAGTTCCAATGACAGTTCCAATTTTTTTTACGTAAATAGCCAGGCAGAAAACGATGAAATCATGGAAATCATAAAATCATGTTAAATCCCCCAAAATAATGGTTTTACCATGGTTCATGTCCAGAAAAACATGGTAATACTGAACTGTGTAACTGAAAAATTAATAAGTAAAATTAGAATTAAAAGAATTCTTTTTAATTATTTGTATTTATCTTTTATTTATTTTTAATTTAGTTTTAATTGTAGTATATCAAATTAGTTTATTTATTTAGTATTATTTATATACTGTTATAGCAATTTCGATATTTTATGATTTTTTTATTTTTCTATATTCAGTTTTCATTTTATTATAAGTTTTAGTAATTTTGTTTTGTCATTTTTATTATTTTTAAATATTTATATTTATTTTATTTTATTTTGGTTTTAGTTGTAGTAATTTTATTAAATTGTATTATAGTAACCTTTTTAATATTTTAGTTTTAATTTTAGTTTTAATTGTACTATTTAAGTTTTAATTCTATTTATTAGTTTCATTGTTATTATTTTTATTTATTTTTTAATATTTACATTTATCTTTAATTTATTTTTATATTTAATATTTTAGATAATATTTTAATATTTAATATTTTTAATAGTTCTATTTATATGGAATTTATTTTATTTTGTTTTAGTAATTTTAGTACTTTATATTATATTATATTATATTATATTATATTATATTATATTATATTATATTATATTATATTATATTATATTATCATTTAGATACCAAGGCAGCATTTCAAATTTTCAGTTACAATTTATTTATTATATATAGTTTTAGTTTTAGTTAACAAAAACAACACTACATAGAAAAATCATGGTACTTCCTTGAGCTGAAAAAACTAGGCTGTCTAGAGTAAATAGAAATATATGCTGGTTCTAATTTTATAAAGCCCATATTTCTCCAGCAGAGACATCACACACTGAACTGTCTTCTGTCATTTAGAAACAGCTTCTTTGATGAATTATGTAGAAACATGCATTTGTGAATTGCAATTTCTTTACATTTTTCTTTCAACAGGCATTGGCTACCTTACCCACCGTATAGACACCAATATTTGTGTTTTTTTTTTTTTTTGAGTGTCTCAATGGCTGATTCATAAATCCACCCTCCCCAGTCCTTAATATGTGGTTTCATCCATGCTTTGACACGACAGTATCGCATACACTCCACAGCTCACTTTGCTGTACCGTGCAGTGCTTCTTTTTTCATAGATAAGTGAAAATGCCTGAGACTAGGAGCAATACAATGTGACAGGCGCCTGTCAAAGAAATAACTTGTGACACGTGGTAGCTGAGTCATTTACAACAACGCCTCACTCACTCACCTTTCAGTTCTCAAAGTCAGACATCTGTAGTTGCTTGAGGAAAATGGAAAGACACCCCCTCCTATGCCAGTATTACCATAAATAAAACGTTCTTGGTCTTTGCGGGTGGCATATGCAAATTGATGTCGTACACACGTGGTCAGATGGCTTGGTGGTTATCAACCTTACTAATACAAGTGGTTCATTTAGAAATGCAATTACATAGGTGCATGAAAGCATATCTTGTACATAGGTCTGGAATAGGGTTCTTATTCCCTGTGCTATGAAGCAGGTAATTTCCTCACTGGCAGTGGGGTTATAGTTTTCTTCAAGGGTTTGTGGTACAGTGCAAAGGCATTGAGTGTCGAAATAGAGTATTCTCAGCTGTGAAAAAGACCTTCTCTTGCTGTATTTATTTCTCTGTTGGGTTATCTATCCCAACAGACCTTCACCTCACTGACCGGATATCTGAACTATTGCTGTCGGGATTTTCCTACTTAAAGGAATAGTTCATCCAAAAGTGAAAATTTACTGAAGATTTACTCACCCTCAGGGCATCCAAGATGTATATGAGTTTTGTTTCTTCATCGGAACAGATCTGGAGAAATGTAGCAGTACATCACTTGCTCACCAATGGATCCTCTGCAGTGAATGGGTGCCATCAGAATGAGAGTCCAAACAGCTGATAAAACATAATAATCCACAAGTAATCCACACAACTCCAGTCCATCAATTAACTTCATGTGAAGTGAAAAGCTGTTTGTGATAAACAAATTCATTGTTATGACTTCAAACCGTCACTTTTGGCTAAAATATGTCATCTATCTCTAATACTGCTTTCTGCAGTGAACAAGCTGTATTGATTGAATCAGGAGAAAAAATCTGCACAGATCAAATACAGTTTACAAGCGAAAATTGTCCAAAACAGTTATAAACAAATATGTGGGTGGATTTTGGTGTGAAAGGTCAACAGGGGGTGGACTTTTTCAGTGGAAGAAGCGTTATTATGGATTATGGACTTTTGACCAGAGGCAACGGTTTGAAATTAAAATGTCTTAATGATGGATTTGTTTCTTACAAACTACTTTGTAGCCATGTTTAAGAGGTAGCAGCCTTGCACTACAAAACTACTTTATAAATCCCAACACTCTATTCAACTGCATGCAAATGGAAGCTGATAATATTATACAAAGTGAAACATCAATTGCTCCCATTAGATTTGCACAAATTACATTAATTCTTCATTTTGTTGCATTAGCACTAAAAAGTCTTTGCTGGTTAGAAATTTTAAACTGTGCATCCATTTTATTCTTACCAAAATCATCTGAATGCACATCACATTGAAAAATGAAAATGTCCTGAAAATGTTTTCACTCTTGGGCCATCCGAGGAATAGATTAGTTTCTTCATCTATATAGATTGTTTCTTCATCAAAATGAATTTGGAGAAATTTGGCATTACATCACTTGCTCACCAAAAAATCCTCTGCAGTGAATGGGTGCCATCGGAGTCTAAACAGCTTATAAAACATCACCATAATCCACATGTAATCAAATCCTGTTCATCAATTAACATCTTGTGAAGTGAAAACCTGCATGCTTTTTCTGCATACAAAAATTCCCAGTTAAAACCTATTTATGACCAACTGCCCATCCTTTTTTTACTCCTAACTCTGAAAGTCGGGGTTCAAAAGCTGCCTTCTTTATGAGTTTGGAACCTGTATTTACAGTGGGATGTTTGCTGGCAAGAGATTTTGGTTGGGAAAATAAATAAATAAATTATATATATATAGTTAAAATTCAATTAACTGAAAGAAAAGGCAACAAATTAGGGCCAATGATTGTGCATTACGTTTGTAATGATGTATCTGTGCACTTTCTGTGTTCTTTATCATTCTTGTAATGCCACAGAGAATGTAGGCTTATTGCACAACCATGCTGCCTCCAAACATGGCTAAATGATTAGCAAAATGTATCATTCTTCAGCAGTACTGTACAGTCAAGATTCACAATCAAGATAAATTATGATCAATACCAATGAGCTTCGACCATGATTCTTCAAGGCAACAATTGTTCTGTTTCAGTGGTTTGGTTTTGAAATACACTCTCACTCACAGTTCTGTCTTGAATTTATGTTTTGCCTATGTCATTTTAGACAAAATGTTCATGTAAAAGAGGATGTGAAGTGCCCTGCACTTTTCACCCAGCTAAAAAACCTCATCTGATGTAGAGAAGATGTATTTTTTATTTTGTATATATTTATTTATTTATTTATTTATTGACACAGGAGCCATAAAGCTGCTTCATGCATTTCCAGAGAATATGAAATATTTGCTTTGTGCAATAAACTTGACAGCATACTATTTTTGTATGAGTCACTTATTATGTAAACTTAGATATTACTGTAAGACCTACTGTAGATATCTTTACGAATCAGCCACTGAAAAGCTAATTTGCTGACCTCAAATCTAAATATTAGGAGAACAATATTGTCTATGGCAGTTACCACCCCTGAACCGAGGTAACCTTTTTCTTTCAAGCGCAACTAGCACCATTTCCTGTGAATGACCTTGTTGAATGTCTTGTTTGTTTAATTTCCTTAAATTTCAGAAAAAAAATCTGACACAACGTTACTTAAAACGTAACTGAAAACCCATTAAGTCTCCAAAGCTATAAAGGAGCAACATCTGAGCAATAAAATGTTAATCTGGGGTAATTTATCTTTGTTGTCGTAAAATAAGAAGCTAAAATGTGTACTTTTTGGCTGAATATCTGGTGCTGCAGATAGCAAACTGTCTTTATCTGCTCCTGAAGTCAATCAGCAAGAGATTCCGGTTGTTTCGGAGAGCAGAGAGGAGCGTAGTGAGTTTTGCTCCCTGTCTGCCCACTCACAGTCCAAGGTGACAAGCCAATATCCTCCTCCTCAGACGGCCCTCTTCCCTGACCTAGATTTCTCACAAAGCTCTAGGAAAGCCCACATACATGTTCACATGCTATCCCTTATTCTCCTTTCGTATGTTCCGCTCCATAATCTTTTGACATCCATGCACTCATGCATGCACACAATGATTTCTTTGCATTGTCAGAAAAATACTCAGAGACTTACATAAGCGGGAATGTAAGCGAATGCATCTGCGCACACACATATACCTTTAAATTCTATCTCAGTACTGGCAGGGAAAGTCTCCTTGAATGATAATATTCTCATTTGAGAGGAGACCGTCTACCGGCGGTGGAGGAGGGTGACATATATGGAGCGCGTGTAGACGACAGTCTGTTAAATATTCATGATTGTGCACTTGCGACTTGACATGTGTACAGCAGATGCTCATCGTGAGTATATGTGTGTGGGTATTTGCGTGTAGGTGGGGTGTGTGTGTGTTTCTTGTAGGTAAGGAAAGGCCATGGTTGAACTGAGTTGGTATGTGTGTGTGTGTGTGATTGTTGTGCATCTGTGCAGAAGCCGAATAGATTTTGTCTGGTACATCTGTTTGTCTTGATGGTGCACATTAGGGGAAAATGAAGGGGTTGGAAGGTACAAAATGGATCTGGCTAATGCATGCGCTCTTTACTCAGGCAACATAATGGAAAAGTGTATTTATCACACTGTGACTCCAGCAAAAAGTTGGCAGATAAAAGATACCTGTTGTTTTCACGTTTGTGATTTGGGTTATGGTGAATCATTTTTTTTTTGTGTGAGGTTTAAAATCGCAACAGTGCATGTTTATTATTTTTTTTATTTGTTGTACTATTAGGGACAAAAATATATTGTGGAGGTATATATTCACATAAAATAATGGGCCCTTAATGGGCTCTGGCCCCTTGCTTGAGAATGTCTCAGTTATGTCTGTAAATCTGGTTCCCTGAATGAAGGAACGGAGACGTTACATCGACACTGACTTTAGGGGTCTCACTTTGAAGCCCCAATCACCTTTGAGCATTACAAGAAAATTCTCAGATAAGAACTGACATTCTCTACTTGTTCAACCTCCACATCATCTAGTCAACTGTGCACATCATAAAATTAATTCCTCATTCTTTTGAACAAATTTGCAATACTTTGGTACATTAATGTCAATTGATCATACATAATCAATTATGTACAATTGTCTGCTGTTTCTTGCGTTAACAGTTGCTTATATCATGTTGATTAAAATATATTATACTGGTTCCCTTCAGTTAGTCATGTTCGACGTTACATCGACATTAACTGACGTTAGGGATCTCACTTGGGAGCCCCAATCACCTCTGAGCTTTAAAAGAAAAGGACAATGACAATTGGCGAGTGGAATTTGCATGCCAAGCCACTCCCCGTAGATACGGGTGTATATGATGGTGGCGTGCATCCACTCATTCAGGTTTGTGCTGAGGAGCCAAAAAGCATCCCAGCTTTCAGCGCAGTTCACGGTTGTGGCATGTTTGTCTTGATGGTGCACATTAGGGGAAAATGAAGGGGTTGGAAGGTACAAAATGGATCTGGCTAATGCATGCGCTCTTTACTCAGGCAACATAATGGAAAAGTGTATTTATCACACTGTGACTCCAGCAAAAAGTTGGCAGATAAAAGATACCTGTTGTTTTCACGTTTGTGATTTGGGTTATGGTGAATCATTTTTTTTTTGTGTGAGGTTTAAAATCGCAACAGTGCATGTTTATTATTTTTTTTATTTGTTGTACTATTAGGGACAAAAATATATTGTGGAGGTTTTTCAAAATGCTGGACCTCAGTAGCTGAGGTTTTGAGTAAACTGCATAAATTGTTGTTTTCTCTAAGAAATGATTTTATGTTGTTCAGAGATCTAATCCTCTTTAATTAGGATTTTTTTTTTCTAAATTCTGTCTCCGTTCCCTCCTTCAGGGAACGAGGGTTACATATGTAACTGAGATGTTCCCTATCAGTCAGTCACGCTCGATGTTATGTCAACACTGAAGTTAGGGGTCCCTATGGAAAGTGCCACATCATCTTCCGCTAAGTCTAAATGCCACAGGGTGTTGGAGGAATTGACCAGGATTCATCCGACGGGGAACTTATTAGAAGAAGATACACATATCCTAACTAAAGGAATTGCGTTGCAAGCAAGACACCGAGCCAGACCTCCCGCAAATTACCTGTTCGTACCCAACACACGGGAGGAAACTGGCTCCACCCAGAGTTTATAGAACTTTGTGAAGGTATTAGGTGTCACCCAGCCCACAGCTCTGCAGATGTCTGCTAGAGAGTATGTGGAAAATAATGTGTTTTTTTAACCTTAAACCGCATAAACACATTGCATTACACCAAATACACAACATAATGATCTTTTTAGCAACGTCATATGACCCCTTTAAGGAACAGGACTTCCGTGGGCGCTGGCCCAGTGGAGCATTCCTGACCATAATCCTCAGGTCTCACTTGTCCCTAACCAATGTGGCCCGAGATCTTTACGTCTAGAGGCACTGGACTGGGTAGAGCTTGATGGAAGCCTCATAATGAATGAGAGCCGTGACCTCAGCGTAGCGATGGACATGCGCTTGCAGTGCGGTCATGAACCATCCATGAAAGTCGTCTCAGCATGCTTGCGGCCCAGACACATGAGACAGCGATCGTATCCCTCATCAAAAGTAAGGAAACTACTGCACCCAGAAGCACATGGGCGGAAAGACATCTTGAAAGACACTCTCGACCGTGCAACCTGTAGGAAATTGCTCATGGCACTTATCTGTTCTGAATAGGGCAAAGACACCGCTGAATGCACTGTCTTAAGGCAGCCGAGAACCTCCTGCCGACTGTCAAGTTGTTTCTTGAATTTCTCTTGATAGGAGAAAGCACACTCACAAAGCGATCGGCTCCGAAGCAAAAATCTGAATGAGTGGATGCACACCGCCATCGTATATACCCTTATGTACGGGTGAGTGGCTTGGCATGCAAATTACACTCGCCAATTGTCATTGGCTGTTTCTTGAAAATGCTCAGAGGTGATTGGGGCTCCCAGGTGAAACCCCTAATGTCAGTGTCTACATAACATTGAACATTTGTTATGTTATATGTTATAACATTGAATTTAGTATTTTATTTTATTTAAAAATCAGTGTCAATACGCAGCAGGTTTGACAACATGCCCCATGTCAGTAGATTATTATTATTATTTTTTAAAGACTTTAAGGTTTGTGTCTATTCAGAATTGGCCTTTAAAAATAAATCTATCCTGAGAAATATTCATTATAGTAAAACTGGGGACAACAATCCTGGGTCTTATAAGTAATATAGCCATTGCAGCTAATATAAAACAAAGTTTAATCTGATGCTCATTTCTAGACTTTTAACCATGGAAGGCTGTGGTGCCACAGTAATCCATCATCAAGATTGTAAATCAAAACCTGATGAGTGTTATCGATTCATATCAAACATGTGTAATGTGGGGTTTGGTGATTGGGTTTTGTTTTTGTTTCATGTTAATGTCCATGTCTTTTATTTTGTAATTGTTTCCTGCTGTTTGTGTTTAAACTGCACTTGGGTTCTTCACTACACTCGCCTTCAGTGGATTGAATTCGTTACAGAATACACGACCTCAATAATGAACCCAGCAGTTTCACGCCTCCTCTGCCTTCGTCAAATTAACAGGCCTATTGAGGATTATGTTCAGGACTTTTGTGGACTCTGGTTAAGTCAAAGTTTACTGATGTCATGTCTACAAATTCAAAGCCTGATCACATCATGTCTGCCAAGCCAGAGTCTGATAACATCATCTCTGCTACCCCAGGGCCTGCTCACGTCACATCTGCCAAACCAGAACCTGCTCCCGTCCTGTCTGCTACGCCAAGTCCTCTTCACATCACGTCACGTCTGCCAAGCCAGAGCCTACTCACATCATGCTGACACATCAAGAGATTCTTCACAACATGGCCGAAGTCAAGTCAAGTCTGTGTCTCTAGTCTTGTCTGTTTGGATTATGTTTGGATCACTGTAAATAAACTGCACTTGGGTTCTTCACTACGCTCGCCTTCAGTGGATTGAATTCGTTACAACATGACTCTGCAAATACTTCATGGTTCATTTACACAGAACCACACCATTCGTCTATGCTTCAGATAATTTTTACTGTCATTCCAGAGAATCACAAATTACTAATCAACTCCTGTTCCATTACTGATGAGTTTATATTTTAGCCACTTTTTTAAACTGCAGATTGCTCATAATTGCAGAAGTCCTTGCGGAGACACATTTCAGTCTGGAAGAGGCTGGAGGTTGAGGAACAATGTGTGAATCCCTTAAATTTGCCAAGTCTCATGCTTCAGTATATTCCTGAGAACGTTTGAGAAGATCCTGAGGTTTTTTTTTTTCGTTTTTCCTGACTAAAGGAATAGATGTGATGGAAGGCTGCTTGTGGTAGGATGATATAATTAATTATTAATTCCTTACATTTATATAGCGCTTTTCTGGGCACTCAAAGCACTTTACATAGAAAACTCCTCAATGCAGCATCCACCTGGATGATGCGACGGCAGCCATATTGTGCCAGAACGCCCACCACACACCAGTTCATTGGTGGAGAGGAGACAGAGTGATGAAGCCAATCAGCAGATATGGGGATGGTTAGGAGGCCATGATGGTCAGAGGCCAATGGGCGAATTGGCCTCTGGCCTCTGACCATATACTGTACCTATCTCAAAAAAAAAATACAAAAGCGGTACCCTAAATTACAAAAGCAAAAAGGTAGCTCTTTGTACCTTATTTACCTCTAAATGGTAAATATTAGTAACTTAAATGTACATATTAGTCCTTTAAAATGATATATTAGTGCTTTAAAAATATGTATTAGTATTACCTAAAGGGTACAGTCCCACTCATAGTTTTGTGTCATAGTAGTCATAGTTTTGTGTGTAGACAGCACTTTAGAACTTCTAATGCAAAGACAAATTGTTAGCAACATCATGCCTTATGTTGCCTTCCACAGATTCTTAGACAGCATCACATGAATAGTTTGCAATGAGGGCTATCCCAGAATTTCAAGCACAGTGAAGAAATCATCCCAAATGGAGGACAAATTGAGAAAAAAAACTATATACGTTTCCAGTATAAATTAAGTATTCAAATATTTGGTGTCGGTTTTTTGATGATTTTGAAAGTCAAACAAAAATACAGAATTTAATACAAAATACAGTTAAAAAACAGTAATATTGTGAAACATCACAATTTTAAATAACTGTAAATAATTGTAATTATTTTAATAAAATGTTAAATGTAATTTGACAAAGTGTGGCCAAGTAGTGTCCCATATTCAGAATTTGTGCTCTGTATTTAACCCATTCAAGTGCGCACACACACAGCAGTGAACACGAACACACACAAACCCAGAGCAGTGGGCAGCCATTTTTTGCTACGGCGCCCGGGGAGCAGTTGGGGGTTTGGTGTCTTGCTCAAGTGTCTCACCTCAATCTTGGTATTGAGGGTGGAAGTGTCACTCCTCCCACTTACAATCCCTGCCGGTACCCAGACTCAAGCCCACGAACCTTTGGGTTATAAGTCTGACTCTTTAACCATTAGGCCACGACTGCCCCTACTTTATTCCTATGATGGCAAAGCTGATTAATATGCTGATTTGGATCTCAATAAATATTTTTAATTATTATCATTGTTGAAAACAGTTGTGGCTCCCACTTTATATTAGGTGAATTTAAATACTATGTACGTAATAATAAAATAATAAATAATAATAAAATCAATTGTTAGGTACAATGAACCTATTGTGTTCATGTTGAATTGCATAAATGTTGCTGCTATTGAGGTAGGATATGGGTAAGCTTAGGGGCAGGTTTGGTGGTTTGGTTAGTTTTAAGCGGTAGAGGTAGGGTCAACATCGTAATTATAGATGTAACTACAGAAATTAATTACAGATGTAATCACAGGTCATATTTTGTATTAAGTAAAATGTAAAAACATTTATGTAAACAATAAGTGCATTCTATCAAGTGATTAATAATTGCATAGTTAAGGACTCTTAATATAAAGTGGGTGCGTTGTGCTGCTTAATTTAATTAAATTTTGTTTTATTTATTAAAACATTTTTTGTGGAAACTTTGATAGATTTTGTTCAGGATGCTTTCATAAATAGAAAGTTCAAAAAACATTTCTTTAAAATACATGTTTTTGATATTTGTTTGTCACTTTTGATAAATTGAATGCTTCCTTGCTGAAAAAAAAAATAGTAATAATAATAAAAAAACTTACTGACTCCAAACTTTTGAATGTGTTCTATATTGTTCTGTACTGTTCTGTTCTGTCTGGGTTTAGTGTTGTTAGTTTAGCAACATGCTAACATCGGATATTGCATAATTAATTGTGTATGCTCATTTCCTTATTTTTACATTTTTATTACCTTTGCTGTCATCTATCGCATATTTAAAGTTAATCTTTAAAAATTGTAATATTTTTCTTATTATATATTACAATTCCATGATGGGTGAATTCACTTGTTGCATTTAAAATTATTGATATTAGTTTAGTTTTAATTTATTTTTAGAAAATTGTATATTTATCGGTTATTGGCCATAACATGCACAATATTTATCATACCGGACAGATATTTCAAATCGACGTATCTCTAGTTAGGATGCTTTCCTCAGAAGGCAGCATGGCAGCTCATCAGATTTTGTAAAGCAGTGGTGGTATTTTCTATTTTGTACCCCTTTGTAAATATGAACGAGGCTTATTTTTATATTTTGGCCCACTAATGCACTCAAGCAATTACAGTCTCATTAGAACATGTCCTATGCTCAGGGCTTTAAAAGTGGTGTGATGGGCCTGTATCAGCGGGGCACTTCACCACCAGCAGAGAGCAATATCACACACTTGCAGTCGCTGGGGGGTCAGTATGACTGTGTCTTATCAGAACATGAGGAATAACAGCCCTGAGGTTACACAACAGGGAAACAAGGAGTCATTGTTGTGTTCACGTGTTTGTGGGTGAAGTCTGAGCCAGCAGACTGTTAGTTGAGAAAGTTGGCCAAGCTGGATTTATAAATCCAAACTGGTATTTAAGTTATGTATTTTTATTTATTGATTTATTTATTTTTGTTTTGTGTTTGTGATCAAATTTGGGGCAAATTTACTCACTTTTTATTCAGAAATTTAAGATTACATTTTAAAATGTCTCAGTATTTGACTTTTTATCATACTGATAAAATGTTTGCTGTTTAAAATCTGACTGCCAGTCATATCATTGTAATTTATAGTTTGCAGTATGTACAGTATAATATTAGTTTTCTTTTTGTTTGTTTGTTGTTGTTGTTTTTAAATAGCATGATGCAATAATGAACATTTCAAACATAAGTGGTGTTGTGTTTATCTGGCCTCATTAAATTGCATTTTTACTTCAGAAAGTAGTGTCCAGATTTGCGTACAAACGTCTTTTGGCACTCCGATCAAATAATGAGTATAAAAGATAATCTAAAAAGGTGTGGATGTCGTTCTATAGATCATTTGATATATTGGAAGTGGCAGGTCAAGTCGAGTGCATTGCGGGATGCAATATTTCACATATTGTGCATGTATACTGCACATTTTGGTAGATCATTTGGATATTCATTAAATTGCATTTAGATTTCCTAAAAGAATTTGCAGATTTCCTCTCAGACCTATTAGTTTATGTTGATAAAGTGCTAATTGTCGGAGACATTAACATTCATGCTGATAATACAAATGATGTGTTAGGACTTGCATTTACAAACTTAATTAACTCTTTTGGGGTCAAGCAAAATGTCACAGGACCCGCTCATCATTTTAATCCTATGCTAGGTTTAATTATATCGCATAGAATTTATCTTACTGATATAGATATCTGCGTTATCGTCCGGGTAGAACTATTGTTCCAACCACTAAAGATAGATTCACAAATTCCCTGCCTGATTTGTCTCAAATGCTCTGTGTACCCATCAATGCACATTAACTAGATGAAATGACTAGCAATATGGGCACTATCTTCTCTAATACATTAGAAGCTGTTTCCCCAGTCAAATTAAAAATGGTTAGAGAAAAATGTACTGCGCCATGGTACAACAGTAATACCCATTCTCTCAAGAAATAAATTCTTTCTTTTCTTTTCTTTCTTTCTTTCTTTCTTTCTCTCTCTCTCTCTCTCTCTCTCTCTCTCTCTCTTTCAAGAAAGAAAAGAAGAATTGCTTGGGAAAACAGTATGTCCAGCTATAGACAGGCTCTAAAAGCTGCCAGGACCGAGCATATCTGCAAACTCAAAATAACCAAAAACAACTCAAGGTTTTTATTTAGCACACACTCAGATGTCACCCGAACTAAATATTCCCTCACAGTTTAGTAATAATCAACCCATCAATAATGACTTGAAATTTCTATGAATTTCTTCACTGATAAAATAGAAAGCATCAGAAATACAATAACAAATGTAGAGTCTACAGCGTCTTGTAATTTAGCTTCATTCATCGCACAAAAAGAAAAATGGCAGTGCTTTACAACTATAGGACACGAAGAGCTAAATAAACTTATCACTGCATCTAAATCAACAACATGTTTATTAGATCCTGTACCCACTAAATTACTGAAAGAGTTGTTACCTAGCTGAAGAACCGCTTCTCAATATTATTATCTCATCGTTATCCCTAGGTCACATCCCAAAACCATTCAAAAGACCCATCTCAAATAAAATTTTAGAAAAAGTTGTGTCTGATCAATTGTGCTCCTTCCTGCAAAAAAAAAAGAAAATTATATTGAATTTCAATCAGGTTTCAGGCCCCATCATAGCACAGAAACTGCACTTGTTAAAATTACAAATGACTTGCTTCTTGCTTCAGACCAAGGCTGCATCTCATTACTAGTTTTACTTGATCCTTGTGCTGTGTTCGAGTAGATAAGACATACTCATAGACAAAACTATACGGGCAGGGCCTAAAATTAACACTCGCCAAGTGCCAAATGCGAGTAAAAATCAGGGTTGGCGAGTATATGTAACAGTGTCAGTCGCCAGTTGGCGGGTAAAACTTTTACGAAATATGACAATGCAATGTAGTGGGAACAAGAAGATTAACTTTTCCCTTCTTTATTCTTCATAACCCGAGAATGTGGCAACACATACCTGGGGTTACGCCGCCTAAACGGTGCAGTGAAGTAGGCTATCATTTGAAAGGTTGCTCGTTCGGCTGTACACAGACGCTGAGCCGCATTAGACAGTGCACCAGTAGTGCTTCAACGGACGAAAACACACAATGGTTTTGGCGAGTAACCTAGTAAACGTAGTCTTAAATTAGTTATAAAGTCTTAAATGACCGTAAAGAGTTTGGAGAAGATATGTGTCAGATTCGCGTCATGTGCATGAGGTTTTAAAGAGACAGCGCTTATTTTAAAGTAAAACCTGCTGAAGTCTGTCATTGATGTAAATCAAAGAACAAAAGAAAAAGAGAAATCACTCGACTGCTCTAGTCGCTGATTAACTTTTGTAGCTTGAATAAAGATTAATCTGTATAGTTTATGCATATACAATTTATAGTTTATGTGAAGATTGTTTTAAAATCACTTAATATTTCAGAGCCTCCTATTAAATGTTAAAAATAATGGCTTTCAATTATACTGTAATGTTGAATGGCTATAATTAATAGGTAAAATTGAGGGAAAATGTATTTAATAGAGACACCAGTAGCAGTATCAATACTTCATTAATAATATACTACTTAGGAAAAAGATGCCATTTAAACATATTTAGAATATACTATATTTATGTTGTTTCTACATTAAAGGACAACATTGTAGTAGTAATGACTGCCTGTTTTTGCAAAAAGAGTTTCATGGACGGTAAACAAACATTTTGTCCGGTAAATTTTATCACGTCACCGGCCATTGGTATGTGTGGCAAAAAGTTAGTTTTAGGCCCTGTATACGGGTATTCAAGGGCAAGCTTTAATATGGTTTAGATGTTACCTGTCCGACCGTTATCACTTGGTTTATTTAAACAGGGAATCATCTAAATTAATGCCAGTATAGTATGGAGTGCCGTTAGTTTTAGGCCCTGCAGAATATACTACTTAGGAAAAAGATGCCATTTAAACATATTTAGAATATACTATATTTATGTTGTTTCTACATTAATTTGGAGGTTCAGTGTGAAATTGTGACTATAAATATGCGATTAATCATGATTAATTACAGAAAAATGTGTGATTAATTATTTTTTTTAATCGATTGATAGACAGCACTAATGTTTCCGATTTCAATTTAATTTCTAATTTTATAGGTCCCCCCAGAAAGAGACCGAGACGGCCACCACCCCCTTGGCCCCCTTCAAATTTTCAGTTTGATAATTCACCTTGGTAATATTATTAGAAAATACAGGATTAGTTTCCATTGTTATGCGGATGATACTCAACTATATATTTCAAAAAGACCAGATGAAACTTCCAAATAATCTAAGCTAACAGAGTGTGCTAAAAATTTAAAAGATTGGATAATTTTCTCCTATCAAATTCAGATAAGACAGAGATATTACTTATTGGACCAAAAAACCGACACAGAATCTCTTAGATTACAATTTGAATCTAGACAGATGTACTGTTACTTCCACTACTGTCAAAAATCTGGGTGTTATATTAGACAGCAACTTGTCTTTCGAAAAATCATATTTCACATGTTACAAGAACAGCATTCTTTCATCTTAGAAACATTGCCAAGCTATGTTTCTACACTGGCTACCTATTAAGTTCCGTATCAGTTACAAAATATTACTACTTACTTATAAGGCCCTAAATGGTTTAGCTCCTGCGTACCTAACTAGTTTTCTATTACGCTGCAATCCATCACGCTCACTAAATTCGCAAAACTCTGGACTTCTGGTATACCTAGGATAGCAAATTACACTAAAGGAGGTAGAACTTTTTCACATTTGGCTCTTAAACTCTGGAATAGCCTTCCTGATAATGTTCAGGGTTCAAACACTCTCTCTGTTTAAATCAAGATTAAAGACACATCTCTTTAGCCAAGCATTCACATAATGTATCTCATAACCTTGTCCTTAAATCATATCTGATCAAATGCACATTATCGTTCTTTGCTTGGTTTATCATTTTTTGCTTGGTTTGAAAAGCAGCTATGCCAAATTTTCTCTATTTGCTTTTCTGTTTCTGCTATGGGATGGGCATCCCGAGGTAACTAGAAATTACACAAGCTTCAGTCTGGATCCAGCCCTTACAAAGATCCGAGATGACTGTACACCTGAGAAGAGATGATGCCAACCCCTCAGAGGACTTCAGATGATGACAACCCTGAACCAACATATAATCATTGTTGTTAATAGTGTTCACCATTTGTTTGAATACATGTCAATAACTAACTGCATGATTTTTACTGTACATTTCTGCCATACGGACATCACCTTGACATAGTCACCATTAATAGATTTTGTAACAGTGATTCAGTAGGATTTGAGGTTAAAAATCCATGATATCATATGGATCAGGCATCATATCAGAGGCACAGCAGCCTCAGTCTCCCCAAGCAACCCGTGAATCGGCAGTGCATGCGTTTGCAGCTCAAATCAGGCTCGGGGTTTGTGTGTCTAGAATTAGAAGCAGTGTGCAGTGAGGTGTTGCATCCGCTGCTACATTCACACTGTTGAGGAAGCGTTAAAAACTCCAATATTGTGTGTATAGTTCAGGTTCCTTCAGACAGGGGGACCATTATTAGCTTTAGATGAACACTGGTAGTGCTGCATATTATATGTGAGTGCCTTGAAAACTCAGTGGAGGAGAATGAATGTGCTGCTTTGTCTGTGTAATGATGTCCCACCGCTCGCTTCCACCTGTTCGAATTCGCCATGTATTGTGCGATTGTGTGTAAGAGAGGAATACAGGTGTGGGAAGAGAGAGCGGTAGACTAAAAGCTAATGATACCATCAGCAGCCCTCGACTCTTTGAAGAATCTTCCACCACTGTGTGCTAGTAAAGTTGACAAACACTCCATCACTGTCAGCTCTCAAATTCACAGGGAAAGCCTGTTTCCTCCATTCAACACAAATCTCATTTAGCCCTTTTGTGTCTGTCAGTCTCCAACAATTTCATTTTGACAGGTAAACACAAGAAAAGGTAATCGACTCATGCTAGATACAAAGAGGAAATACTAGATCAACTTTGCGTTTCCGTCTAGTGTACATTTGGGATATTTTCCCTTTCCCATTGTTGTATTTTTTTTTAATCTAGGGTAATTAAACCACCATCATCTTATTGTGCCATTGAGGGAAAACTCCATTTAGGAAAATAACAACAGCATAAGGGTGGGGAGTATCCAAAATCTTAAATTGCAAATTAGAAATTTTAAATTGATGGAAAATATTGCATTGCAAAAGTACTCTTCTTAAATCATTTTCTTAATTTTTTATCAAATTTTCCCATTTGTCTATTTTTCAGAATGTCTAAAAATCATTAAAACAGTAAATGTATTTAAAGCAGTATTCAATAACATATTAAGAATTGTTTTCAAATGTATCTTGTTTACACAGGCAAACAAAATACTCTTGAAAAAACAAGAACAATTAAAAAATGAGAAAAATCTGCTTGTGCATTAAGACGCCTAAATATATAAAGTTGTTTCTTATGCAGTGTTGCTTCTCAAGTCTTGTTTGTAAGAAAGTAAATAATTTTTTCAGTGCATTATTTAAGCACACGTCTCCATTTGCTTTCCATTTAAAGGGGTCATAGGATGCTACGTGCACTTTTACACTGAAATGTGTGTTGGCAGTGTGTGTACACAACCACCCTATAATGATAAAAATCCACCCAGTATTTTTTTTTTTAATCTACTAAAATCTGTACCCCTTTCTCAAATTGAGCCGATCTTAGATGCCTGTCTGTGTGACGTCACAAAAACAGGCCCCTCCCATGATAGTTTGATTGACAGTAGCGTTTCAGCACAGACTGGACTGGCATCTTATCTTAGACCCGCCCTGAGTGAGCTGTCATCAGCCCACCATTGTTTCACCGCTGGAGCAGATGTAGACAAGAATGACTCCTAAGCGATTGAGGTGTTCTGTTGTTGGATGTAATAATGAACACAGCAGTCGTCATTTACTCCTGACATCTGAGCCGCTGAAGATGCAGTGGTTTACCTTTGTTTCTGAAGGGAATGCACCCCCGATCTACCAAAATATGTCTATGTTCGCGCAAATCATTCGTGATCCAGCTTCACCTACAGAAGAAGTGAGTAAAGGTTTTTTAATGAATCTTTGCAAATCGCCTTTCCCAATAATGTGCTAATTAGATTTTAACCAAACTATGTTACAGACTTTTCATTAAGACCCTAAAGAATCATATCAACACAACTTAGATATTAAAGAGTTATGATTTGTGATCTTTATTTCCTGTGGGTTATATTCTACGCCATTTAAGGGATAGCCCACCCAAAAATGAAAATTCTGTCATCATTTACTCAACCTCATGTCATTCCAAACCTGTAGAAGATATCTTGGTAAAATTTTGGCAACCAAGCCATTTTGACATTATACAATGCATGTCCCATTGACATTATATTGTTTGACCATACAGCTAAAACTGTCTGATTAAAATATCTTCTTTTGTATTCCATGGAAGAAAGAAAGTCATACAGGTTTGGAAAAACATGTGGGAGAATAAACAATGACACTGCATAGCAATTACAAAGAGAAACAAAAAAGAAAGAGTGAACGTTACGTTATGTTGTTTTCTGTAAACAACAAGGGTCAACTCGAGAGCAAAGGCTTGTTTTATGCAAAATCTCAAAGCAAATTGTAGTTATACAATTTTAGTTCCAGCTCTGTATTTGCACATTATTTTATGTTTCTTTGTGTAAATAGCATCAATCAGTCATGCATGTCCATTGATAACTGCTCAAATGTTCATGGTAAAGCAACATATGACACATTTGTCACATTTCTCTACTATTGCATGCTATATAAAATCATCATACCACCCAGGACTATGTCAGAGTAAATGATGAACAGTATTTTCATTCTCAAGAAACCCCACCTGGGTCATGCAGGTCACATTATATTGAGAGCTCGTTTTATTGCACAGTATTCCGCCATTATATTAGATGTTCCGCAGTGTGTTGAGACTCTCAAACCTGTAATTGCATTTTGACTAGTCCCACTGGCTGAAACCCAGCATCTGAGCCTTAAGATAATTGACTGGCTGTAATGGAGATGAATAAAACTTCAGGAGAATGAAGGCAGCTGGTACATGTGAAGGAAAAAAAAAGTGTTTTGCTGTCAAAAAAAAAATAAAAAGAAGTCAGTTTTCTCACACCTCAAATGTGTCTTTGTCTTGAGGGAGACTTGTAGACTAAAATCTGATTTGTTGTGTTTGGGTTTATGGTAAATGATTGCCATGAATGTTTGCTTTGTCGAGGAATTATTTTCTCAATGCGTAAAACAACACGTCTCGCAATATAAAGATCCCAGAGGACAATTTGTATAGAACTGTTACTGAACGCTTTGGTTTGTAAACGGTGCTTGATCTATGCATATTTCTTTTCTGATCCAGACAAGACGACATTTCACTGGAGAAAGCAGTATAATGGATAGTGTTAGTTTAATTAATTAATTAATTGATTTTTATGGGTTATATTTTAAAATATGCTGTAATGCAAAACCGAATAAGTTAACATTACATCAACTGAAGTGCTTTTTTTTTTCCTCTGTAAACTGCTGGGTCAACTCTTGAGCAAAGGTTTGTTTTCCTCAAAATCTCAAAGCAAACTTTAGTTCAAAAAGCAGTGACATAAGAGCAAATACATAAGGATGACAATAAAAGATTGTTTGAAGATCAAGGATACTTTAACCCAGAACATTACTCTTAATTAACTTATGGTGAATTATGCATAAACATTATGTGAACCAAAGGAAACCTCTTTGACCCATCTAGCCTATGCAAGAAGATACTAAGATACGATTTTCCTTTCCCTGTTTGCTCAGATATAAAAAGCTGGGTTAAAATTCAAAGTTAAATAACCATCTGGAGGGAGATTTGTGGTGAAGAGCAAAACACTCACTATGTCAGGAGAAGCAGAGTTAACAGAAGCCAGAGGCTACGTCCAAGTTTCCACACTGCAGCTGTTTTCTTGGCATTACAGATATTTCTTAAGACTGTGGGGGATGCTGATGTTTGTGAGATCAAGGACATGTTTTTGCAAGATGTTTCTTGAAGAAAAGTGTATTTCTACATTTAAAGCAATAGTTCACACAACAGTGAACATTCTGTCATTTGCTCAACTTCGTCATCCCAAACGACTGCTCTTTTCTCTAGTAGCCTATTGTCATTGATTTTGTAACAATATTTAAGTATAAACAAGACAAATTTAGCTAAGAAGCACTTTTTTAGAGAACGTACAGTGTCTTGGATATTGTATATTACATAAAACTCATACATACATACTTGATTCAGGAAATTTGTACAAATTAAACAATTTTTCTAAACATACCATTCAAAAGATTGCTGTCATTTAGATTTGTTTTTCTTGTCGTTTTAAAGCTATTCATATTTTATTCAGCAAGGATGCATTAAATTGATCAAAATTGGTAGTAGAGATATTTATAATGTTAATAAGATTTCTATGTTTCAAATAAATGCTTTTATTTGCTGTTATTTTAAACTTTTACTTGAACTTTCTATTCATAAATGAATCCTGGAAATAAATGTATCATGGTTTCTAAAAAATATGAAGCATAACTGCTTTCAACATTGATAACAATAATAAATTCTATGAGAAAAATCAGCATAATAAAATTATTTCTGAAGGATCATGTGACACTGAAGACTTGAGTAATAATGCTGAAAATTCAGCTTTACCATCATAGACATAAATTACATTTTAAAATATATTCAGTTAGAATACAATTAAACTTGCGGTTTCAATTCTAATAATATTTCACTTTTTTGTGTATTTTTGATCAAATAAATTCAGCCTTGATGAGCATAAGATGTGTCTTTCAAAAAGATTAGAGAATCTTAGTGACCCAATTTAAAAAATAAATAAATAGATAAAACAACAAATATAAAACTACATTAAAAAATAAAAAAAATACTAATTTTGAGAAGATATGCTTTTAAACAACTACAAAAAGTATTTTTTAAAATAGCAAACATTTTAATATTTTAATATTTTAAGACCCATAATTTTTTTAACAACCAGAAATTTGCTAGTTTCAAGAATTCTCACCAACAAGTTTTTTCTTGCCTGACTGTGAGACATTTTGCTTGATTTCAAGACATTTGTTTTCTATATTGAAATGTCTTATGCTTGTTTCAATTGGGCATTTTTCATAGCAGATTGTGTTAAAATGTCTTGAATAGAACTGTAAATAGCTGCTCTTGTCTCCCACTGAAGAAAGACAGTATTGTGGGTTTGGAACAACATGAGGGTGAGCAAATAATGACGGTGTTCTCACGTCATAATAACATGACAAAAATATCAAATATTTATGTTTTTCTCTTCATAATGACTACAACACTTCCACTCAGCTGCAGTGCATTTTCACCTTTTTACCTCATTTCATTCTTTCTCTGCTTCGTTTCTCTCTCCCTTTGTCTCTTTCTTGTCTATTTCAGAGCTTAAGGGCCTGTAGCTCTGCTTATCTCTGCTTCTGTTAATCAGCACAACCTTTCTGTGTGCTTTGTTGGTGACACAGAGGCTGGCATAAAAAAGATGGTTCTCAGCATCTGCGTGGCTTCGCGCTTTCTCTCCCAGCGCCTTTCGATTTCCATCGCAGGAAAAAGGCACCTCTGTAGATAGCGGACGCTTCACGTTTGAAGTCTGTCATCGGCGAAGAAGAGGAAAAGGGATTTGTGGATGAGGAACCCTACCTTTCATCCCACGATGCCTTGCCCTGAGGGGGGTTATCCTAATTAAAGCACAGGCATGCTGGTATAGGATGGCATAGAGGCGCATGTAACTGTGGGTATTCGGCCCTGGTGGAAACTGGCACTGGTGGAGGAAAGAATCTCTGGGTGGTGGACTTCAAGATCGCTTTCTCTTTTTGGTCTTGTTTGAGGTTTTGATCTATTTGGATTGTAAGGTATCATGGCCTCATGGTCAGCTATATGCTACAGGGATAAGATCTTGAATCTGTGGCTTAATTGCCCAACTTCTGCTAAGAAACTAGGAGGGGAGGGTTCACACCGCATTCTAAATCGATTGCTGCACACTGCCATCTTAAAGCATGCCTCTAATTGCATGAGGGCCTCCCTTGTGTAAACCCTACACAGAGAACTAGGAGAAACTCCAAATGTCAAAAGTGTAGGAGGCTTTGAATGGGATCTCTTGAAAACTTTGTTCCTCAAAAAGACTGCTTTTCAGATATCCCTCAAAAAGGTTACATTATATGTAGATGAAAAGCCAAGTAACATTAATTTGAGGACCAAATCCAGTAAGTTCATTCCATCACTATTGCTTATAAATAGTTTGTTTAAACCCCCAACCCTAAGCATTAAACTGTTAGCTTATAACTAAATAAATAAAATGACTCCTGGGCTTGTTCACGATGAATGCGCTTTTACAGTCCACTGTGCTGCTTTCTTTTTATTTTATTTTATTTTATTTTTACTTCACTTTACTTTACTTTACTTTACTTTACTTTACTTTACTTTGCTTTGCTTTGCTTTGCTTTGCTTTATTTTATTTTGAAATGAATGTATTTTATGCTCACCAAGACTGCATTTTTAAAACTCAGTAAAAATGTCAATATTGTGAAATATTCTTACAGTTTTACATAATTATTTTCTATTTTAATTCATTTTAAAATACTATTTATTTCTGTAATGGTAAAGCTGAATTTTTAGCAGCCAGTACTTCAGTCTTTAGTATTACATGATCATTCAGAAATCATTCTAATATGCTGATTGGTGCTCATGAAACATTTCTTATTTTTAGCAATGTTCAAAACATTGATGCTTAATATTTTTGTGGAAACTGCTATACTCTTTTTAGGATTATTTGATGAATAGAAATTTCAAAAGAACATCATTTATTTTAAATAGAAATCTTTTGTAACATTATAAATGTTTTTACAGCCACATTTGATGAATTGAATGCATGTTTGCTGAATAAAAGTATTAATTTAATTAGAAATAAACTGACCCCAAACTTTTGAATGGTAGAGTGTGTTTGTTAGATATTTCTGTTTAAGTTGAGTCTTTCATTGTGTATTTCTGGAGTTGCTGCCTAGTGTTCCAAATCAATCACTTGGTTCCTTGACAGTTAGGATGCCGTCTTTGTGGGGAGCTAAAATGTTTATGAGAAAGATGAAATTCTGATATGATTTTAACAATCTCTCAAATTTAACACAAAACGCCTTCAAAACAGCCACCACATTCCACAAATCCAGCCAGGAAAAGGAAATCGAACCTAAAGCATATTAAAAGGACAATGTCCCTGAGGTGCTGATGCCATTTGCACTACAATTGTCAACTATATATTTCCTTTCATGCCGTTTTTCATTCTGTTTTTATGTCTGCTTCTGTGATAAACATGTCCAGTTTCGATCCGGTGTGACAGTGTAATTGAGTGAGTCGCACTTCTCTCGGCGGGTTGACCGTCAGGAGGCATTTTGGTCATTCTCTTGCTCTGCTGTAAATCCCAGCGCGGCCTTGACTCGCTAAACCTGTCTTCCAGCCTATTTTTGCCTCACCTTGTGTTTATTTTCCTCATAGCGCTTGGCAGATTTTTCCATGTTCTTCTCTGTGTTTTAAATGGCGAGTGGCTTATGTCATAACCTGCACGACTGGCCGTACCCTCCGTGAATTGTAACGCTTTTCGGTTTATGTCTCTCCTCCCGTTCTCTTTATTTCCTGCCTCCGTGTTTATAGCTGAATTGTGGGAATGAGACGTGCAACCTTAGCTTTAGGACAGATGGTCATGCAGCATGACAGGCGTGTTTCCATTACCCTTCAAATTGCGCAATTTGAAATTGCGAATTGAAAATAGGCCTACGCCTAATGGAAATGTGTCAATTTCGCAAAAACGACCATATATCGCAAAAAAAGTTTTTACGCTTGCATGAGGTGGTTTTTCAGGCAATGCGAAAAAGGAATAATTCGCAAAACTGCAATGGAAACGTTTTTTTCTCGCATTTACAGGTCACATGGCGTATGTAAAAAGTCATATGATCATTCTTCAATGTACTGTAACCTCCAAGAAACACTTCATACGTGGCCACTCTCCAGTATAAGGGGCTTTCCCTATCATTAATGCTTATACAATTTACATTACACACGTCTGCGGTGCAGTGTGGCTCTGATACGGCCACTGAAGCTGATTGCGGCCACTCTAGTCAATGCTTGTGTTTATTCTAGCCGCGCCACGCACGTTTCTGAAGCGGCTCTCTATGCTGCTTCTGTAAAGACACACGATACGCCTCCTTTGAATAAATATAGGCAAAATCCATCAAAATTCCACCAAAATCCGTTACCATGACTTATCGCGAGAGGCAAAAGGTTATGTTTTAGTCGCATAACATTGGTTAATGGAAACGCCGTCATTTCTCAATACTTTTTTATCGACATTTATAAAATATCACCAAAGTTTTTTGCGCAAATCTGTAATGGAAACGCGCCTAATGAGGCCAGAGAGAGGCAGACAGAAATGGCACAGTAAAATCATTTTAAGATAGAAAAAAAAAATTTTAACTTGTAGCACCTTTAAGTAAACACCTCCTTTATTTATTTATTTATTTTTGTGTAGGAGAGAAAATGTATGGAAGCTAATTTCCGGCACAGAAGAACAATATATATATAAAGGTATATAAAGGTCATTGCGACTTTTTATCTCACAAATTGGACTTTTAACTTGTAAGTGTGAGATATATGGCCTGTCCAAATACCCAAACTTTGCACTTGACCACTTGACTGCTTATATCAGGGGTTTTCAAACTTTTACCCCTCATATTTATAACAGTGTTTAAGGCTAAAGTTTAATGTGGGTAGGAGGAATGAACATAATATGATTGTTTTATTGGTGCAAATGGTCCCCATTGTATATGTACTTTTTAATACTACAGCATAATATAATTAAATTTACCATATTTTCCGGGAAGTTGCACCAGGGGGAAAAAAACTAAACAAAACATA
The DNA here is from genome assembly GCF_001515605.1 of Sinocyclocheilus anshuiensis. Lineage (NCBI taxonomy): Eukaryota > Metazoa > Chordata > Actinopteri > Cypriniformes > Cyprinidae > Sinocyclocheilus > Sinocyclocheilus anshuiensis. The sequence goes on along the minus strand of NW_015555974.1, from coordinate 44,675 downwards.
AATTGCACTGGTGTGTAAGTCGCAGTTTACTGTTACCTTCAGAAATAATTTAAATACGGAATAGGTCTAAGTAAAACGAATTTTAGGGAGAAAAAAACATTATAAACACTAACATGAATTTTACTTCGCCTGTAAACAATACTTCTAAATTGTTTAAATTTAGTGGCAGTCATAACAGAACAAAAATAAATGCATATATATGTATAAAAAAATAATAATTATAGTGCCGTTCATTACAAACAGCATTTATTTTAAAAGCTATGTCCATTGGCGCCGATCCAATGGACATAGCATAAAACAAGAGATAGTCTCCTTTCATTTTAACCAATAAGAAATGGATTGCAACTTTTACGACTTTATTCTCGCATTTATAGTTAATTTGAGGCAGTTTTTGGAGTTATTTTAATGGCAAATGTCGAGAGTGCATTACTGTAATACGAGAGGGCACCAGCACAAATCTCTCTTGCAGCAGGCTTGATCTCCCATATAGTGATCCATGACTCTGCACTCTCTCATATAGGCCTATTAAGTGTTTTATAACAAAAAAAAAAAGCTTGTTTTTTGCACCCACCGACAGAAAAATTATTCGTTGCCTATTGCTATGTCCATAACAAACTAAACTTACTTACTAAAACTGAAACATAATCACGTAGTGGGCTCTATTAGTCTACTTATTATGTAAAGAAGGCTTTGTACTTCTCTCATCTCCGAATATCTACTAACAGTATCCTTCACATATGCAAAAAGAAAGTGTTTGGAAAAACACCACGGAATACCGATGCTCACGCTGACCGGCAAAACCTACATATTGTACAACAGACAAGTTCATTGAGTCACCAAATGTATGGTTCAGTACTGTTTTTGTTAATAAAGCACTATTTTAGTTTTTGTTCAGTATCAATTTTAAAACTATTGGATAATTAATCAGTATCGGCCAGTGTGGTCCAACCTAGCTATCGATATCGGCAAAATCCACTATCGGTCGACCTCTAGTAAAAATGTACAAGTCAACTGTATGAAATGTAATCTCAACAAAACAAAACATAAGTTGCATCGGTGTGTAAGTCGCATTTTACTATTACTTTCAGAAATAATTTAAATACTGAATAGGTCTAAGTAAAACGAATGTTAGGGGAAAAAAACATTTATAAACACTAACATGAATTTTACTTCAAATCGTTACTCCAAATCGTTTAAATTTAGTGGCGTTCATAACAGAACAAAAATAAATGAATATATGTATAAAAAAATTATTATAGTGCCGTTCATTACAAACAACATTTATTTTAAATGCTATATCCATAACAAACTAAACTTACTTACTAAAACTGAAACATAATCACGTAGTGGGCTCTATTAGTCTACTTATTATGTAAAGAAGGCTTTGTACTTCTCTCATCTCCGAATATCTACTAACAGTATCCTTCACATATGCAAAAAGAAAGTGTTTGGAAAAACACCACGGAATACCGATGCTCACGCTGACCGGCAAAACCTACATATTGTACAACAGACAAGGTGCAGTGTGGCTCTGATACGGCCACTGAAGCTGATTGCGGCCACTCTAGTCAATGCTTGTGTTTATTCTAGCCGCGCCACGCACGTTTCTGAAGCGGCTCTCTATGCTGCTTCTGTAAAGACACACGATACGCCTCCTTTGAATAAATATAGGCAAAATCCATCAAAATTCCACCAAAATCCGTTACCATGACTTATCGCGAGAGGCAAAAGGTTATGTTTTAGTCGCATAACATTGGTTAATGGAAACGCCGTCATTTCTCAATACTTTTTTATCGACATTTATAAAATATCACCAAAGTTTTTTGCGCAAATCTGTAATGGAAACGCGCCTAATGAGGCCAGAGAGAGGCAGACAGAAATGGCACAGTAAAATCATTTTAAGATAGAAAAAAAAAATTTTAACTTGTAGCACCTTTAAGTAAACACCTCCTTTATTTATTTATTTATTTTTGTGTAGGAGAGAAAATGTATGGAAGCTAATTTCCGGCACAGAAGAACAATATATATATAAAGGTATATAAAGGTCATTGCGACTTTTTATCTCACAAATTGGACTTTTAACTTGTAAGTGTGAGATATATGGCCTGTCCAAATACCCAAACTTTGCACTTGACCACTTGACTGCTTATATCAGGGGTTTTCAAACTTTTACCCCTCATATTTATAACAGTGTTTAAGGCTAAAGTTTAATGTGGGTAGGAGGAATGAACATAATATGATTGTTTTATTGGTGCAAATGGTCCCCATTGTATATGTACTTTTTAATACTACAGCATAATATAATTAAATTTACCATATTTTCCGGGAAGTTGCACCAGGGGGAAAAAAACTAAACAAAACATAAATTGCACTGGTGTGTAAGTCGCAGTTTACTGTTACCTTCAGAAATAATTTAAATACGGAATAGGTCTAAGTAAAACGAATTTTAGGGAGAAAAAAACATTATAAACACTAACATGAATTTTACTTCGCCTGTAAACAATACTTCTAAATTGTTTAAATTTAGTGGCAGTCATAACAGAACAAAAATAAATGCATATATATGTATAAAAAAATAATAATTATAGTGCCGTTCATTACAAACTTTAAAAGCTATAAAAGCTATGTCCATTGGCGCCGATCCAATGGACATAGCATAAAACAAGAGATAGTCTCTAACCAATAAGTAAAAAACTAACACCCAGTATAATGAATTACTGAGTAATGAGAATGTTTAAATATGTTAAGCATTTGTTGCATATGTGTATGATAAGTTAGCCTGGTTATCATTTGTAAACAGCGATGAAAATGTGTTTTATAAAAATAAAAAAAAATGCTCGTTTTTTGCACCCACTTGGCAGAAACATAAATCTATGGCTATGTCCATAAAAAACTAAACTTACTGAAACTTAACCACATAGTGGGCTCGCAAACCTCTCATTCGGCGTGAATCGTTTCCATGAGAGAATCGTTACGCAGTCTAACATTTGGTTGCTAAACTATTAGGCTACTTATTATGTAAAGAAGGCTTTGTACTTCTCTCATCTCCGAATATCTACTAACAGTATCCTTCACATATGCAAAAAGAAAGTGTTTGGAAAAACACCACGGAATACCGATGCTCACGCTGACCGGCAAAACCTACATATTGTACAACAGACAAGTTCATTGAGTCACCAAATACCTTTTGTATGTTTAGTTGTCTCATTTAGTTTGCTGATGATGAGGCTGTGATGTCAAGTTGCAATGCTAGAACTGATATGTTGTGTGCGCGCCAGTTTGGATTCCTTATATCACCGGGAAAATGTGATATCCGTCAGATAAGAGCAAGACAGCATTCAAAACGGTCTATTTTTATTTGTGTACCTTCAAAATGACAGTGAAACATTGTGCTTTTGTAAAATAAAGAAAACAAACAAAATGCGCTTGCCGTATTGGTCTCTGTGAACTTCTTACTAAAATGAAGAAAAACTCAGCGATACTTTCTACTTGTCAAACAGACATGAGAAATATATTTAGCTATATAAACCTTGAAGTGCACACTTTTAAGTGTTTACTCTTTGCTTATTTGAAATTAATGCATTAAATAAGTCACGTTGGAAAATAAATTATAGCACGTTTATAGAAGATAAAAAAACGCAAGTTGCAGTCCAGAAAATATGGTATAGCAAATTATTTTGCGGACCCCCTGGCGTTGCGTCACGGACCCCAGTTTGAAAACCCCTGGTTTATATGACGTATTTCCTGTATTTGGTCCAAGTGTTCAAGTGAGCATGAGGACCACAAGTGTGTATAGAACATTTACATTTTTCTATTAACTTTTCATTACCTGATGGGACAAACCTAGGCTTATAGTGTTGTAAAAATGTGTTTGCAGAGTTTTTATTTTTATTTTCAATAAAAATTTTAAAATCAACTTCTACATGTCTGTTCAGTAACAGATGACACAATTTAATTTTGTGGTGCTTCTAATTAAGTGATAAAAAGCAGTTGCAAATGTTGCACAAAATAAATATCACCACTACTCAATTGCACCAATAAAACGTGCAACTCTTTGTTTTGCTACCAAATTATATGTAATACCTAATTATTATTAATATTTAACTTATATTGGAAAGGTTTCCGTGACCTCTCACGAGATCTTGGCAAAAAGTCTCACAATTTATTTCCAGAACATAATACATGATGGGATACACTAAGCCTAAGATAGTGTGGATTTAGTGTGTGTTAAAGGCACAGCGCTTTGGTGTTTTTAAGACCTGGGACAGTCTTGCGCACTTACTTCCTGTCGCTCGCACACGCTCTCAAGTGGCCAAGACCGCAAGTGTGGGTATTTGGACAAGGCAATAAACTAGCAATTGAGTCTATGGCTTGCTGTGAGATATAAATTCACAATTCTGAGGGGAATAAAAAGTGAATTAGGAGGTTATATATTGCAACTGTGAGATATAAACTCACAATTCTGAGGAAAAAAGTGAGTTTTTGTGATTCTGACTTTATTTCTCAGAATTTTGAGTTTACAACTCACAATTAATAACTTACAGGTGAATTCTGAAAAAAAGACAAAATTGTACATTTTAACTCACAATTCGGCCTTTTTTTTTCTCAGAAAGTTGAGTTTACATCTCACAATTAATAACTAGCAATTTTAAGAAAAAACGTCCAAATTGAGAGATATAAACAAAAAATTGTGAGAAGAAGTCAGAATTGAGAGTTTTAAACTCACAATTGTGAGTTTACATCTTGCAATTCAGATTTTTTTTTCTTCAGAATTTTGAGTTTACATCTTGTAAT
>NW_015555974.1:35796-39515 GCF_001515605.1 Sinocyclocheilus anshuiensis | reverse complement strand
TATATATATATATATATATATATATATATATATATATAAAGCAATTACCTTTTTATAATCTTATTCTGGTGGAAATAAGTTTTCTTAAACATGTGATCTTTCAAGTAATAAATGTGTTCAACCAGGGTGACATTGAGGACATAGTGGCAGCACTGAGGCTGGAATATTTAAGTGAGATGTGCAGAGAGAGTCAGATAATGGGGAGAGAGAGAAAGACACATTGAATACAAGATTCATAGGCTGCTTAAGAGCTAAAAACATGCCAAAAATAAAGCGTCAGACTTAAAAGATCTTCATAATTAATAAGACTATGTAATGCCAACTGCTAAAGTTCACCACGGGATGTCACAACTTTGCACGTGTTCAAACAAACTCATTAGTTTGTGAATTTGCTTTTGATTTAGTGATTGTTTTGATGCTGTTATTCTCTTTGTCTTTTTCAAAAACAGACGGATCTGTGTCTCTTTATGCGAGCCGCCCACTCATGCAGCAAGTGTCATCTGTATGTGTGGCGTATTAAAGGCCTGTGGGAACTCATTAGGGTGACAGACGCAGGGCTTACTCTCCCTCTCTTGGATTGCCATGTCTGTGCCATGACGGGTTCAGAATGCGCAGCGAGAGCGCAGAGGTGGCGTGCAGTGGGTATTTGTGTTTTTCAGTCAAATGTAAATTTGTGTTCCAGCTGCATTTGATGTTCATTTTGAAAGGTATTTATTTCAACTATGGGCACTTTTGACCCCGAAAATAAACTCTCTTAAAATACACTTTTTACACTTTCATGAGTTCACAGTGTCATTTCCAAATCTCAAATGATCGTGTCTGATAGCATTCTGTGGTCAAAATGAAATTTTTCAGGATAAAATGGTTCTTTTTGTCCTACTTTACAGCATATGTTCAAAATCTTTGCATCATTTTGAAACATTAAATTACAGCTTAATTGGAAATGACACTTGAGTGCTTGTTAAATAAGTGCACTAACTTTTAAGAAAACATTATGAGGGGCAAAGCTGCTGTTAGCAGTAAAAATGACGTCAACACTAATCATTTTTGGAAATTCAAATCACTTTCATAAACTAAATATTACAATGTTTTATATTAATTTCACTCTTTTAAATTTAGTATTTTATTTTAATCAATACAAATAATTTAATTCATATTATATCGAATAGTTAATTAATAGAATATAATATTTTAGGCATTTGAATAATGTTTAATAAACTGTTTGTTTTAATAATAAAATGATCCCCAGGGACATAAATGTTGTAAGTTTAACTCTTTTATATTCCTTTTCAAATAATATTTATGTACAGAACATTTTTGTAAAGTGTTAATAATTTCCTTTTATATATTTATTTTTGGCTATTTATAATAGTCAATAGCTACATTAATAGTTACATTTTCACCATTAGTCAACAAATCACCAGTAAACTAAACACCTAAATAACAATGACTGTTGCAGACATGGAAATACACTTTCACTTGAATTTTCAGGGGCTGATTCTTCTGAGCTGAATGGTCACAACCTTTTTGAGTTATTTCAAGTTGCAATTTGGAAACAACCGAAAACAATGACATCCATGTAGGCGAGTTGCTTATTTTAGAAAAAGTCCATTTGTTTTTCAGAATTTTGACTTCCACCAACATTCATTCCGGTCAGTTTTTTGGGCCATTTGCAAACATAATTGAGGGGCATTATTGCACTGACAGGGTTAGCCCACCAATCCTAATGTCATAGAAGCCCTATTTACTGTATCAAGTGACTATTATCTCGCCCGTATCTCACCATGATTTAGGAGAAGAGTGTCTCCCTCTGAAACCCCACTTTGGTTTGACAGTGTTACTTATATCTCATATTTCGAAATATAATTTTTTTTCGTAATATAAGCCTTTTTTCTGTTTTATGCATTATTTCGAGGAGACACTGCCTCCTTTGCCTCCTTGGAGAAAACGTCTCTGGAGTGTCTGTGTTTTTTTTTTGTGAGTGTTCGTGAGTGTGCACTGTGTAAAAGGGACTTTCCTTTGTCCTTGGGGACCAGGTGACTCATAAGTTTAACAGATGTCATAATCGCACACCCAAACACACTAAATCAGAGGTGTGAGAGAGTATCACATGACTGAATACAGATCGAGCCTGTCATGTGTGGTCGGGTCAAATATGCAGTTGCTAAGCGGCTAAGCCAGTTGCTTGGGTGATGTGCACACATGATAATAAAGCCCCCAGAGCTAATGTGCTTGTATTGTTGTTTGGGATGAATATGTGAATAATGAAGACATTGTACTGATAGTATCATCATCATTTCGGTTTCTGTCAACAAGCATGGGTCCTGCTGGAGCAAGACTTTTAATCAACCATGACATGCAATCTGTAGAGCCGCTTTTTCAGGTCTTGTTGACAACAGGGGTTATGTCTGTCTTGAGGTCAATAGGTTTTAGTCATGATGAAGGATTTCTTTCAGGCAGCACAGTTTCGTTTGAAGGTGAAGTGTTGCTTTAATGTGCAACTAGTGTCAACAAACAGAATTGAAAAATGGTTTTCTAAACATCTACCATTGGTCTGTGAAACAGTTCGCCACACCCCAAACTCACGCCTTTGGTTATGTTAATGTTCTTGTTTCATGCTAAAATAAACAGAGAAATGAGAAATATTTTGATAGCACCGCAGAGCTATCAAATCAACCTATGAATTATGAATGCACAAACTGTTGCTTATCATGTACCTTATTGGTTATTGGTTTATCATTTTGGTCGATTTTAGCTATTTATATCAGCTGATATAGGATATTTAACACTCATTTCTGCCTATTTTCATAATTAGATTACTTATGTTGTCTTTAAAGTTTATCTTTTGAGTCTTTTAATTGAATTTAAAATGGTTGATTTTATATTTAGCGTTTTTTTATTTTATTTATTAAACAAGAAACAATTAAATTTTGTCTTTAATTTACAGAAACTGCACCTGTTAAAATTACAAATGACTTATTTTTTTCTTGCGTCAGATCAAGGCTTCATCTCATTGCTAGTGTAATGTGGTGTTTGGGTTTTGTCATGTTCATGTTTTCATGTCTTTTATTTTGTAATTGTTTTATGCTGTTAGTGTCATGCTAGTCTAGTCTGTTCATGCCACGTCAAGTCTGTTCATGTCAAGTCAAGTCAGGTCTGTTCATGCCTCGTCAAGTCTGTGTATCTTGTTTGTATTTTGGATCACATCTGTAAATAAACTGCACATGGGTTCTTCACTACGCTCGCCTTCAGTGGGTTGAATCGTTACAGAATACACGACCCTAATAATGAACCCAGCAGTTGTTCGTCTCCTCCGCCTTCGTCAAGGTGATCAGGCCATTGAGGACTATGTGGAGGACTTTTGTGGACTGTGCCATTTGGTGGCTTTTAATGATGTGGCATTAAAAGGACTTAAGGACATTTTTCGAGTGGGTTTAAATGAACCCATTCGTTCTCAGTTGCCTGGGGGAAAGATTTGTTGGTCACTGGAGAAATATATTAACTTTGCCTTGTTGCTGGCTGATTCACCATTCACCGTGGGTGTCATGGAGGAGGAACATGACACTTCCCAAAAGTCTGCTCACGTCAAGCCTGTTCACGTCATGCCTGCGAAGCCAAAGCCTGCTAACGTCACGCCTGCTACTCCAGTACCTGCTCACATCATGCCAGTTAAGTCAAAGTTTACTCATGTCATATCTACCAAGTCAGAACCTGTTCAC
>NW_015555974.1:19546-35526 GCF_001515605.1 Sinocyclocheilus anshuiensis | reverse complement strand
CAATTTGAGTTGAATTACTGAAATAAATGAACTTTTCCACGACATTCTAATTTATTGAGATGCACCTGTATATCTCAACCAGACTAGATGAAACCTCTAAATTATCTAAGCTAACAGAGTGTGTTAAAAATGTAAAGGATTGGATGACCAATAATTTTCTCCTATTAAATTCGGATAAGACAGAGATATTACTTATTGGACCAAAAGACAGTACATCTGTTTAAATCTAGATTAAAGACACATCTCTTTGGCCAAGCATTCAAATAATGCATCTCATAATTTTGTACTGCAGTTATATCTGATCAAATGCACATTATTATTCTTTAGCTTGGGTTAAACAAATCAATTTTGCTTGGTTGGAACAGCAGCTACACTAATTATGCCTCTTTTTGTTTCTCTGTTTTTGCTACGGGATTGACATCCTGTGGTAACTACACTGAGTCTGGATCCAGAACACCTGAGAAGAGATGATGCCAACCCCTCAGAGGACCTCAGATGATGCCAACCATGAAACAACATACAGAACTACCAAATTGTTCTGTATTCATTGTCTGTTTGATTATGTCTTTAATTGATTTTTCCGTACATTTCTGCCATATGTACATTAACTGACAGTCACCACTGATAAGCTACTACTAAATATTGTAGACACTTAATTTGCTGTAAAGTTGCTTTGCAACGATTTGTATCGTGAAAAGCACTATACATATAAACTTGAATTGAATTGAATTGAAAATGTTTATATCTGACATTTACATGAGCTCAATTTTATTCATTGTTTTCTTATACTGTTATTAATTTTCTCTTTTACTAATGTCAGAGTAACAGTTTCTTGGTAAGAATAACCTTGATCTTGTTAAGCATGCTAACGGTAACACTTTACAATAAGGTTCATTAGTTAATATTAGTAAACCACTTTAGTTAACATGAACTAAGAATGAACAATACTTCTACAGCATTAATTAATCTTAGTTAACGTTAATTTCAGCATTTACTAATGCATTATTAAAATCAAAAGGTGTGCTTGTTAACATTAGTTAATGCAATGTGAATGAACATGAACTAACAATGAATGACTGTATTTTCATTAACATGAACAAAGATGAATAAATACTGTAATAAAATGTATTGTTCATTGTTTGTTCGTGTTAGTTAATACATTGACTAACATTAACTAATGGAACCTTATTGTAAAGTGTTACCATGCTAACTCTGCTTTTAGTTAGTGTTTTGGTTTAGTTAGTTTTTAGTTAACATTGAACTATATTGCCCCTTTAAGTTTAGGATGTTACTGCCATTGTAGTACTTGACTGTGAAAAAAAATAAAATGTTACAAATCTACAGTGGTCTGTTATATGTACTGTTTCCATATTTGAGTGTGAGTATTCATAAATTCGAAAAGGTAATATTTATTGTCAGGTTTTAATGATGCAGACTTTCTGCTTTTAGAGCATTTTGATGTTTCTGTACTGGTTAATAGTTTATTCGCATGGAAACAGCAAAACAGGAGAAATTTCTGCTTTCTTCCCTTGGAGACAACATTTCAAACTCATTCATAACCAATTTAAAATTCATTATAATTTCAACATATATGCAAATTAGAAGACTTTAACTTGGTGATAATACCTTTGCAGAAAATGATGCATAGCTATTATACAAACCAGCATGTCAGCAGGATTTAATTAGCTGATGAGTAAAGAACAAGCATGTTAAAGGATATGAATAAAACATTGCCAGTGTTTACTGCACGCTTAACTACTTTGTGCACATTTTCTTGAGTTCGATTTGAGTGAATCATAATTTGCTTGATAGTTTTTGCTAGATGTGCAAATGTTTTCTCTTTTACACTTCAACAATGCAGATTCCCTTGTAATTTTGAATTAATAAATATCACTGTTTAATTTGTTTCCTGCTTCCAATTTGCCCCAGACAAATCAAAGATTCAATCTGCCACAGTAATCACCCACAACATAAAGATGGATTCCCACTGAATCAAGGCACTTGACATTCACATCTGCAGAGGTCTCATTATCCAGACGGCGTCGTCTTACCCGTATCCATCTCTTCTGAATGCATTTTGGCTTTTACAGCCTTCTCACTTCCTGCTCCATTATCTGTGTGATCTTCCTCTCCCTCTCCATGTCGCTGTGAGGTAAATGCGGAATGTCACACTCAATATTCTGGACGTGCCGTGATTAATTCCCCAGAGTTTCTCTTGGCTAGTTTACTAGCGGCCAGCCTGTGGTCATCGGACGCTCCTTTGTCTACTCCAATTCCCATTACGCTTTGCTGGCACTGACCTAATTTCCTTGCCACCCGCTCAGCTTCCAACTTGCATCCCGCCGCTGTCACCGGCTGAACTGCCCCACAGGGACCCATTCGCAAACTGATGGGCAGTTTTATAGCCCAGCGTTTTATAGCAATTTTTTTGATTCCGAATTGTTTCAGTCAGCTAGCTCGGCTCATCTTTCATTTCTAACCCCCAGGGTGCAGCAGTGCAGGGAGTTCGAGAATCAAACGAATCTCGCCGTATTTACCGCCTCTATAAAAAAAAAACGCTGCAACAGTTTGTCAGCTTTGCACCCGCAGAGGCATTTGCAGTGCACCGACCGAGGCCATAATCTCCTAAAGACGTGAGGTGATTAGTTTGGAAATAACACTGCTGCTTCAGGGACCCTAGTTTTATGGGCCGAAGCTCGAACAGACATATGGAATTACAACTTCAGAGACGATTTTCTTGAGGTGGTCTCTCCGCTCCCATTTTCAATCTGATAAATGTCTGTTTCTGCCAAGCATATTCCAGTCGCTAGTCACTTGTGTGTTGTTACGCTGCTAGCATTACCATCCTTGTCCAAGCATAACTTTCCTGGCAGTGCTACTGAATAGGGCTCTGAAAAGCTTCTATTCAGCACGCCGAAGGTTCTTTCAGTCCTTGTTTCAATAGATCGCTTACCCACGCAAACCGCGACCTCCATTCAGGTTCGACTTATTCGTGGATTATCTGCCCTGCTCTCTGTTTCTTTTCACTCCATCACCTATCTTCAGACTTAATGGAAAATCTGTCCATTCTGGCGGCCTCTATTAGCATGAAACATGCCCATTCAGCTTTGGGCTGCAATGCAAATAGGTCCGCGGGAATAGCCGGAGAACCTTGTAGCAGGGGGATCCCGAGGTTGCGGCCTCTATCGCCTCAACGTATCTTAATGCATGTCTTCCAGAACAAATTGGCCTGTTTACTTAAGAATTGGCAGTCACCCATGAATATTTGATAGCGAGCGACTGTTGATGGCCACATACAATGACTCCCTTATCTTATTTAGCCAGCCTGGCAGGCTCACGCCTCCCAACACTTCCCCTGAGAGAAGGACGCTGCTGAAAAGGTTTGCAATCCAATACGGCAGCTGCACACCAAAGCCAGTGGTTATCATTGAGAGCGCAGGGCTGTCTAAGACTTTCCCCCTTTCCCCAACCATCGGGTATACAGGATATTAGCTCGAACCTCTCATATCACCTAATAATACAGCAGGCTGGAAATCAATGAAGCTGCCCTAGATTTTGGCTTGCCGCTCTCCATAAAGGGATCTAGAGGGCACCGTTTCTCTCTTTTTTCTTATTATACGGGAAGAAAAATGGGTGACCGTGACTCAAAGATCATTTCTCCCACTCTGAAAGTGCTAGCTGCTCTCTCCAGGGAGGTGAATGTGTTTCACTGGGGTTTATACTACGCTATGACAGTGACTGTCTCTCTTCATTAGAGCACAGGCCTTTGCTTCCTCAGATGGTAATTCAGCAGCACAGGATTGTGCTGAGTGCGCAGAGGAGCATTCTGGGTGGGCTGATAGAGACGAGAACAGATATGCGATGAGATCGGGTTTCGCTCTCCAGGCCAGTGGTGGGCAACCTCATCCGCAAAGGACCCCTGAGGCTCTGTGTTTTCATTCTAAATGCACCTGCTTCAACAAATAGGAAGCTCAGTTTAATGACAGCAGTTAGCAGATGAGCTAAATATGAGCTAAAAATACAATGTGACTGGAAGTTAATTAAGTGGCAGACAGAAGTGGTTTATGGGAAAATGCAGTTACTATGCTAACACTGAAATGGAGGGAAAAAAATTAAAAGTGTTTTTATTGCATTTTGATTGATTGGATCTTATTGTTTAATAGTGTTTCCTCTGAATCAAAGCTCATTTGTCAGAGAACTGAACACCAAAGCATGATAACTATGATGATATCTATAAAGTTTTAATAATAGTTCTATAAGAACAGGGAAGCCCACACCACAAATAGAATAGTAACGACACTGTTGGAATCACTTTCAGAATGTTTTTTTTTTCAGCGACAAATAATACAAAATATTGACAGCCAATAAAAATCCACTTAACTTTAAAAGGATTGAGTATTTAAAGCTGCAGACAACATAATTGCAGTGTGTGCTTACAATAAACAGAGCATTATTGTCCGTTGGTGTGGACGCTTATATTATTATCGTTATAGTTATACTATATGGGTCCCTTGGTGTGAACGGGCCTTAAGAGAGACGATTTCACAAAATGTGTAGTTTTCACAAAACTGTTTCACTTTAGCACAGCAGGATAATTGTTTTCTGTTGATTTTTGGTAATGTTTTTTTCTATTTTTTGTCAGTCAGTGAAAACAGCAGTGGTTTTCAATGACATGATGAAGGTAGGTCAGTGATGACAAAATTTTCATTTTTAGGTGAATTATAAAAGCAACAATCCTTTTCTTATGTATTGTTATGTATACCCAAGTGTAACGAATTATTAGCAAAAAAGAAAATTAGGCAGATGACTTGATTCAGTTCATTGTCGATTGGATTTTGAGGTGGGCTTGCACTCTCCACAAATTGTGGAGAGATGGGGTTTAAGCAGACTAAATGATTGGAGAAGACCAGCATACATCACCAGAGATCTGTCTGTCATTTCACCAAAAAAACAAGACAATTTTTTTTAAACGAAACATATGCACAGATTGATAGTTTGAAAGAAGATCAATGACATAAAAAATAGATAGGATAAGTTTTAATTTCAAGCTGACTTATCAAGGATAATCATCAAGGATCTGTTAATTGTTATTTATTGATCAGATCTTTCATCAACTTATCAACACACTTCCAGTCATTCAGAGATAGATAGAGAGTCGCAAGTAAGTAGCAAGTCATTTAGCCGTGGTTTTGTGCAAAGCTACTAAAGCACTCATGTTACATGGACAATCCCCTCGGAACAACCTGGGTTTAAGTGTCTTACTCAAGACCACAAAAGTGATGGGTCATAGTTTACTCCTTAAAAGGCTTGAACCTGCAACCTTCTGATTGACAGCCCTAAACTGTATTGCGATATAGTGGGTAAACAATATGTGCCGTCAATAAAAAAAGGTTTAAACAATCACCATTGTGCCCAGTGTGCATGTTCAAAGTATTTACACAATTTTTGAACAGTTTGCCACAACCTAATCCAAATAAATTTGTAAAATGGAAGTTATCTTAAACCTTTTTTGTTGACAACTTAACAGTGGATTTCTAGTTCCCAGCATACTTTGCATGGGTCTGAACTGGGAGAGCATTTTTGAGTGAAAGGAAAGATTTGTTAGTGTTTAGTGTGTGTGTGGCAACACTGCTCTCAGTAAGGTAATGACTAACTTTAGCTCTTTATTTCCACCCATATTCTTGTGCCAATAATCCAATTAATAATTAATAAAGTTTAAGTGTCTTAGCTTGGCATGCCTTTCTTTAAAAATACAGCCTTTAATGAAAACACAAGCAAGTTACAGAGTTCACAAAAGCACTTTTGACTCTTCTCTCTTTTAAAATGCAGACTCCTACTAAAATGTAAATGGATGTAGTAAAAATAATAGGGTACTTAAATTCTGTTTTCTTTCAGTTCTGTAAATCTCCTTTTGCTGAATACTGAAGAGCCGTGTTTTGTGAGTGAACATTAGGTCATCAGGTTAAATTGACACCGGTGCTGTCATTCCCCCTTCAACAGTCTCTTTCAACAGCTCATTGTCTCGTTGTGAATTTAAATCTCTGTTATTGGCTTATGACATAGAGTGGCCAAGGCCAAAACTGAATATGAGGGCTGATTAAAGTGGAATCAACTATTTTCCCTCCCTTTTTATAACACTTTTCAAAGCACTTCTGATAGACTATAAGATGACTACTGAAATATTTAGACACATGCTCTTCGGATCTCACTGTTCTACTCATTGAATAGAAACTCATCTGATGCCAGAATCGATCTGTGTGCTTTCTTTACACAGTCATCTGCTTTTCATTGCGATGCTTATGTGCTTAAAGGAAACTTCCTTTTTAAACTCTCAGTTACATAAGGTTATTTAATCAGATAATGGCAGTTTGTTTTACAAAGCCTTCTGCTCTCTTTTATGGAACCCTTCTGCGTATTTCATATGCTGTGATGTAAGATTTGACATTTGCTGATATAAATTAGACTACAGCTTCCTAAATGTCTTCAGTAAGACTCAAAACTAAACCAGAAATGAGCTCTTTTTTGAATTCATAATGGATTTCATTTAGCATTAATAGTATGTTCCACACATGGACACAGATGGACTCATATATATATATTTTTTTTTCTTTCCCTAAAAAAGTAACTGAATGTGTTAAACTGATTTTTAAAAATAATTTAAAATCGAAAAAAAAAAAATTGTATTAAAACAATATTTGGTTTTATTATTAATTGTGAAATTCATTGTTGTTGTGTTATTGTTCTTCTTTTAGTGTTTTGCTGTGAGGTTGCTAGATATTCTAGGTGGTTGCTAGGGTGTTGCCAGGTGGTTGATATAGTGGTTGCTATAATCTTTCAGGACAAAAACATAAGTCTGATCATTAAAAATAAAAAAATAAATAAAAAAAATAGCATCACACTTTTTCTCTGTGATCATTTATGCATGTAGCACAAACGGTTCCAAAATGGACCTAAATGTGAATTTGAAGTGGATTGCAGGGGACTACTATTTTTGAAAGATGTATTTTCCCCCCTCACTTTTTCACAATCTTACAAAGACGAAATTGTGAAAAAAAGTCTCAATTACTTCAATTATTTTTATCCCGTGCCAGAAATAAGCTTCTACACTTTTGCTCACCAAGGCTGCATATTGTAAAATGGAATAAAATACAGTAATATTGTGAAAATATTAAAAGTGACAGTTAAGACTCTGATGTTAAAAAACATAACTTAAACTTCATTTAAACAAAAATGCTGTTCATTGAACTTTCTATTTATCAAAGAATCCTGAAAAAAATATATCATAGTTTCCATAAAAAATATTAAGCAGCAGAAATGAGAAAAATAAGTGAGCACCAATACTAGCTAATAATTGCAACTCAGCATATTAGAATGATTTCTGAGGGATCTTGTGACACTGAGTAATGATGCTGAAAATTCAGCTTTGCATCAAAGGAATACATTTTTATTTCAGGAATATACATTTTAAAATACAAGAAATTATAAAACAGTTACTTTAAACTGTGACTCTTTAAATTGCGACTTAAACTGCGACTTACTTTAAATTGAGTCTCAAAAACCAGAATAGACTTTTAAGAACATTAAAAAATATATATTCCAAACTTTATTGTAAGACCAGGAACATGTATTGAGAAAGTAAATTGTGCCTCTTTTGATTTCATGTTAAATGGAAAAATATCTTAGTGCACCTTTAAACTTTATCAGCAGCTCAACTGAACAGGATGAATAGTGAGTGGTTTTCAAGGCAGTATTTGCATGCAATAGCAAAAGTCACATTTGGCCTTAATTACATAAAGCATTGATTAAACGGGAGCAGAGGGAGCTCCTCATGGTCCGTCCATGTAGCTCTTCTGAACCATGAAGCGCAGGAGTTAAACAGAGAACACGTGCCTCAGGAACCCTGTGGCCTTCGTCAGCGGCTAATTAAATCCCAGCCTATTCATTCTGTTTAATGTGGTTTTAATTCAATTACAGGCAGGGTCAGGGAAGGGTTCTCTGAAGCAGTGGAAAGAGAGAGATAGAGGGACGTTGTTGACACTGGACACAGATGACATGAGCAATAACTGCATTAGACTCCTGGACGAAGATAGAGGCAGATTTGAATGAGTGAATTATTGTGGTTTACTGTAAATGACTGTGACGAGAGGAGCGGGGCCGAGAGCCGTGGGAACGGAGCGAGGCCGGTGGAGTAAATGCTAATGCATGACACCTGCGCCACTCACCAGTCTCGAGTCCCACGGAGGAGCTCCGGAAGGATAAAAGGAGGAGGGACGACAGTGTTGGACGAGAGAGGACCAGGCCTGGACTTTATTTTGTGTTTTGGTTCTGTTTGTGCGCGACAGTCGTCCGTGAGGGGCTGTCGTGCTATTTTGTGTTTATTTTATTATTAAAGTTTTATTTAAATGTTCGCAGGTTCCCGCCTCCTTCTTCCTGTGACTACGAACTGTGTTACAATGACACTGTATGTTTCATTCTGCATTACATTTTGCAAAGGTGAAGCACCTTGGTAAATTAATGTAGTAATCATAACTCTGCCTCTCCTTGCCATGTCCATCAGAGAATCAATGATGCCCGATCTATGAACAATTAATTCTATTGAGTAGGATCTTTTCAATGAATCAAATGATTGAGATCCCCCAAAAAAATAGCCTGAATGATTCGTTCACAAATCAGGCTCATTCAGATCTCTCACTGAGTCTGGTCACACTGGTTTTCAGTGAATAATGACTTTAATTTCAGTCTATGGCTTAAAACCCAAGCCTCTGTTGAGCTGTATCGCGCTAAATAAACAGTTAACTGTTGAATAGATAAAGATGATTGTTTGTGTGGTGTTGCTTTGCCTAGACTTGCAGGATGAAGAGGAGTATATAGATGAGCACCAGTCTTTCCCTTCCCTTTCACAGGTATGACAGCTTTATCTTTTCATATAAAATTTTGACCTCAGGAATATATATATATTTATTTTTTTTTTATTTTTTTTTTTTGGAGTCAACAATTCTTTTAAGTAATATTGCACGTTTTATCGACCTTATTTTCCCCGTAAGAGTGGGCACAGCCATTTGTAAATGTTATGGGACTGGCTTCCGGTGTCATTCACTTACAGCTTTTTAGCTGTACAAAACAGCTCATTTTTCTACTTGATGTTGCAAACTGGTGTGTCTTACCATATTATTTTAATGTATTATCCTAATTATGAATACACAGGTTTGTAGTGCAAACAGTTTTACCTTTTACTGCACTTTGTTATTCCTCTCATTTTTTTCCCTACTGCGGCTAATGAACCGGAAGTCTCGCACATTCACAGAAAACTTCCGCAGTGAAAAATAAGGTGGATGTTTTTATTCACCGGTTTATTACAGAATTGTGGTATAATCAATTTCTGATTTCTGAGATAGTCTGGTGATAGTATGGCTTTGTGAGGCTAATGTTTTCAAAGCAATCAATGTTTTCAAAGGTTTGAGAATCTAGAATCTTTCCTGGCCTGTAGAGTGAAATCTGCCATTGGAAATCTGTAGACCTTCAGTATTATGTGTGCTTAAGGACTAATGCATCATGGAGGACTGTCAGTGTGGAGAAGGATCCACCTGTCTGACCTATTGAATGCAGATCATCTTCAGATCAATAGCCAATGTCAGGATACAATCCACTGATAGGAAAAGATATAGTCTCATTTATAGTATATTACTTTTATAAATAAAATATTTCTGTCTACCTAGGTATCTGCTAAATATTATGTGACATACATGGAATTCTTATTCATTAGCTGGTCTAAGCTGGTCATTGGTTGGTCGACTAGCAACCATGTTCCAAAAACCAGCATGAAAACCTTTTTGTTGCTGGTCCAGGTGGGTCCATCAGCTAATAAGCTTAGACCAGTTACCATGTTCCAAAGCAGCTTCCGGCATGAACTGAATTTTCCTTGAGAGTGTTGTATATTAAGTACCTATAAAATCATGCATAGTCATAATGCTTTGTTGTTATTCTGTCATGTTTTCTTATGTGGCACATACATTTGTTGCTGTCACTCAGAGTTTATATGCAAGTGTTGACATTTTAAATCAGTACTGAATGTTGATATTGCTATCTGTGAGTCCCGTGTGAACATGTTTGATGGAGATCATAAACTCTATTTAGAGAGAGTCAGTTTGGCTTTGTTGTTGTTTGTTTTTAAGTGTGATGTCTCGGGGAAAAAACTCCTGGCGCAATCTAAATACAAAGCAAATAATGAAAAGAGAAGCAACAGACCATTAACTTGTTTGCCTTGTTGTGGCATAGTGCACAGAAATATTGGGCTATAAGAAAACAAACAAGGATATAAAGCTATTACTGGACGAGATTAATTGATCTCAAATCCTATAATGGTTTAATTGACTGGAAAATAGCAGATGGTTTGATAGCAGAGTCATAAAAGAAGCTTGTCAGCAGAGCCTTAATAGCCTCTCTGCCCAATTTCAAATATTTCGCCACACATTTTATTTCCACCGTCCTGCGCTACCGTTCTCTTTCTTTTAAAGAGAAAAGAAAACTGCTATAATTTCACTACACAGAACTATAGGGCTCTTTCTTTCTTTCTTTCTTTCTTTCTTTTTCTTTATCATATCTGTCAGTTCAGTTGGAAAATGTTTCTCTTTCTTTGGCTGCATTTTGAAGGTAAAAAGCAATATAAAGGAAATTATGAATATGATGCTTACAAAAATGTACCATATTAACTGTTGTTATTAAAGTGAAAATAAATGAAGACATAGATTTTTACATTTTCTGAGAGTGTTGATTTGGTTTCCAGGGCTTGATCTACAGTTGCTAGGATGTTGTGAATGGCTGAATTGTTTGAATGTTTTTTGACGTTTTGTTATGTGACTTCTAGGGTGTTCTGTTTGGTTGCTAGGGTGTTTCTAGGTGATGGTTAAGAATTATGAATGTTTTTAACGTATTGCTGTACAGCTTCAATTGTGTTCTGTGTGGTTGCTGGGCAAGGTTTAAGAATTCTGAATGTATTGTAGCATGTTACTATGCGGCTTCTAGTGTGTTCTGTGTGGTTGCTAGGGTGTTTCTAGGTGATGGTTAAGAATTCTCAATGCTTTTAGCATATTGCTGTGTGGAGGGTGTTATGTGTGGTAGCTAGGGTGTTTCTAGGCAATGGTTAAGAATTCTGAATGTTTGTAATGTATTGCTGTGCAGCTTCTAGGGTGTTCTGTGTGGTTTCTAGAGTGTTGCTAGGCAAATGTTTAAGAATTCTGAATGTATTTTAGGATGTTCCTATGCGGCGTCTAGGGTGTTCTGTGTGGTTGCAACGGTGTCTCTGTTTTTAATGTGTTGTTGTGTGGTTTCTAGCGCAGAGGTCTTCAACTCCGCTCCTGGGGACCCACTGTCCTGCACAGTTTAGCTCCAACCTTAATCAAACACACCTGAACCAGCGAATCAAGCTCTTCAGGATCACTTGAAAATACACATGCAGGTGTGCTGAAGCAGGTTGGAAATAAACTTTGCAGGACAGTGGGTCCCCAGGAGCAGGGTTGAAGACCTCTGTTCTAGGGTGTTCTGTGTGGCTTCTAGGGTGTTGCTAGGCAAAGTTTAAGAACTCTGAATGTGTTTTAGCATGCTCCTATGCAGCTTTTAAGGTGGTATGTGTGGTTGCTATGTGATGGTTAAGAATTCTGAACATTTTTTAATGTGCTGTTATGCAAAAGAGTGTTTTAGCTATTGCTACTCAGCTTTGGTGTTCTGTGTGGTTTCTAAGTAGTTCCATAGGAATTCTGAATGTTTTTAGCGTCTTGCTATGCAGCTTCTATGGTGTTCTGTGTAGTTTCTAGGGCGTTGCTACACTCTAAAAAATGCTGGGTTGTTTCAACCCAACTTTGGGTCAAATATGGACTAACCCAACCGTTGGGTTAAATTTTTACATTACATTTTTAACCCAATGGTTGGGTTAGTCCATATTTGACCCAAAGTTGGGTTGAAACAACCCAGCATTTTTTAGAGTGCACAGTAGGTGGTATTTTGGGTGGTTGCTGGATGTTCTAGGTTGTTGCTAGGGCATTTCTAGGGTGGTATCTGTGGTTGCTTTGTATTTAAGTGTTTTGTAGTATATGTTTTGTAACGTGTACTTGCTAGGGTGTTTGTGTGATTTTTAGGGTGTTGTAGGTGGTTGCTAGGGTGTTTCTGGGTAGTTTCTATGGTGGCTGGTGGTTGCTAAAGTATTATGATGGTTACTAGAATGTAGCTAGGCAGTTTCTACCAAAATACTGTAATTACATCAGTTATTGGTAGTACTATAAAATCAAACATCCATCTAGCAGTGTAAAAACCTTTCAGAAGAGTTCTGGCATATGTTTAATTTATTTTTAATCATAAGCCTTGACATTTCTTTGTAAAAGGGTTGGTTATTATAGTCATCTTAGGATCTTTTTTTCATTAAAATGCAAATCTAATCAATATATAATAAATACTAGACTGTACAACCATAGTGAATGGGGGTTTATACATGGAGAGTTTTAACAAAGGAAAAATGTCTTCCCAGTCCTAACTACCCTCCACAAAGGCAAATGTGCCCTAGAAAATAAGCAAACACCCACTCATCAACACGTGCTAAACACCTGCAGCATCCTGGCCTCTGTTGCACTGAGAAAAGGGCTGAGCCATCGGTTTTTTGTTTTGAAGTGTTGGTGGGTATGTGCAAAGGAGGAAGGTGGGTGGATGCAATGTGGCAGCCATTAAAAATTAATTCAGGCCCCTGAGGTCCCAGACCACTCATCAATCTCCCAATGACCATGGCTGCATCTTACTTCGTGACAGATGCCCTGGAAATGGACAGGTTGCGTGTGACTTGAATAATCTCCGGGAAAACTGGAGCACGGTCAGAATGTGGAAGAGAGGAGAGTTGGCCAATGGGGCCTGTCTCGGTTAATCCTGAAGAATGGCTGGTAAAAGCGTTGGAAGAACGTGTCTTGAGTGAGTCTAGACTGGATGTAGCAAATGCTGAGCGGGCAGAGCTTTAATTGATGAGTGTGCATCTGTCACAGTTTTCTGAAAGGCTTTTGTATTGCTAATGCAAATAAAGAGAGTGCGCGTAAGCAGTTGCTTTAACAGAATGCCTTTGCCAAAGTGCAAAATCTGTGGATGTCTCACAAGACAAGCCGAAAGAGATGAGAGAGAGAGAGATCTTATAGTTAGTCTAGTTAGTTTTTAGTAACCTAACTTTATGATAACAGAAATGCTTTTGGACTTGTGCTCTATTTATCCTCTCACGTTCAGTGTCTTTTGTAAAAAGGAGTCATCACACCTCTCACTGTATAGCAATAAATCCCTGAGGCAAACTCTAAGCACACTGTAAGCCTGAAACCTCCATTCGCTCTGGGTCTCCATTTTCCTCCAGTCTCTGGTTATGTAACGGAGGAGCGGTCGTCATGGCAACCCCTCCACTCTGGTGCCCTGGCGGATGGTTTGATGAGCTGCCTGCAGTAGGGTCACAACTAATGGCATTCTAGCTTTCTGCCATCAACTATCTGCACCCCGCACGGTCTATCAGCACTGATCCAGGACCAGACTGCAAATTCCAAACCCCTTCACAAGATCATACTCCTAGATGGAACAGACTTCTGCTCTCAGATCAACATGCACTCCTGATTTGACCAAAATAAGAGACTTTTAGAGATTCAACTGGAGGAAGCCCCCACCTCCACCGGGGATTTACCAAGATGCTTATTAATGAGTTTGAAGAAAGCAAAGGCATGGAGCACCCATAGGAAATCAAAAAAGGAGGTATTTTGTAATGTTCTACACCAGTGGTTCTCAATTCAGCACTGCATGTTTTATGTCTCCCTTATCTGACAGGCCGTAGTTCAATTCATGCGTTTATTTGATAATGAGTTGATGATTCAAACCAGGTGTTTAAATAAGGGAGCTATACAAAATGTGCATTTGAGATTGAGTGGAGACTTTCACTGATATCTACTGCTTCTCAGATGTTTCTCCTATGCAAAAGACCCCCATAATATCAAATGTGTCTCCTTCCTCAGATCGTCTGCTTCTGAGATATTTCTCCTAAAAGACCCCCATAATCTCAAATGTCTACTTATTGAGATCTTCTGCTTCTCAGATGTTTCTCCTATTTAAAAACAATCATAATAGTACATGTGTCGCCTCTGGAATTTCAAAAGATAACTCAGCCTCGTTAATTCGTCAGCCATCTTAGTGAGCTTCTCCACAAAGTTTGGAATCGTCTGCTTCTGAGATATTTCTCCTAAAAGACCCCCATAATCTCAAATGTCTACTTATTGAGATCTTCTGCTTCTCAGATGTTTCTCCTATTTAAAAACAATCATAATAGTACATGTGTCGCCTCTGGAATTTCAAAAGATAACTCAAGAGCCTCATTAATTCGTCAGCCATCTTAGTGAGCTTCTCCACAAAGTTTGGAATTGTCCCTTTTATACACATTATACACGAAATGAATGAGCACCTCCCTCAGAGTTCATTTGGAGTGTGTACATTTGATATTGCTGACATAACCTGGGTTCAGATGAAGTTCTGAAGGTACAAATTCTTCTTTAAGTTTTCTGAAGTAGTTATTGAAGTGCCTCACCGGAACCCATTGTAATGCTGTGTGAATATACTGTACGTATATTGCATTAGACATACGTTCAAAATAACAGTAATAATATCTTATATCTTGTATAAACAGCCCTGCAATAAGGATAGACACAAATGTATTACATTTGCATTTTTTTTTGTTCTCATTTCATGTGTTATGCATTTTAAAAGCCTTGTATGGATTGTAAATTAGGGCTTTGGTAATTGAAACGTAAACATCATGACATTTGACTTTCTCTGTAAAGATTTATTTATTGATTCATTTTTATTATTTTACAGTGTTGTTTTAATGTGTTTCTGTATTTTTCATGTTTATGATATTCTGGAATGACTGAAGATCAGCCCAGAATTCAACAATCTTGTGGATGGACTGCGGCAAGTCCTTTTGCAGTTGTATCCATCAAAGTGCTATGTAGACATAACGCGAATGACTGTCACATTGTAGAGATTGGACAAAGTTGTAAGTAAATGTATTTACTTTATAAGTGCACATATTTATAGGAGTCTGTAAGTTTTAAGATTGTACGGCACATTTTAATGCTTCCCCTTTTTATTAAAGCACACAGGTTCTGAGCAGGAATTCATCAAGGACTTGACTGTTGGAATTATAGTTGTGGTTGATTAAAGTGAGCACCATCAATCTGTAGTGATGTGGTCCTGGTAATAGAAGAAGAAATCTTGGTGATCTGGGGTTTTGTACTGCATTAGTCTATCCGGAACATGTCACAGCACTTGAAGGCAACGTTTGATTTTCATTTTTGCTTAGTGTTTTAATGTTTTCATTCAAGCAGTTATTTTCACATGCATTTCAGACAGTGCAGTGTTAATTTGTGAATGTTTTAATAAACATTAATGTTTAAATTATAGTTTATTTGTGCTCTCTGTTATGCCAGGATACTTAGCTAACAAAAAGTTTTTGTCAAGGTAACTTGTGTTGAAGTTTATTTAACTCATAATTTTAAGGCAACCATGTAAACTTTTTAGGTAATTGTTATAACAAACTATATGTAGTTGAGTGAACTTAAACTTGATTGCTTGAATAAGTTGATACAATATTTAATCCAACGTTATGACAACAAAATAACATTAATTTATATGAACAAAATATTAGTTGAAACAATAAAATCACTATCTGAAATTCTAACTGAAATTCTTAGTTTCAATGAGATCAACATTTTAAGGCAACCGGGTTACTTACTTTTTTAAGTTAAACCAACAAATCATTTTATTTATTTACTTTCAGTGTTGCAGTATCTTGGAAAATTTCTTTATGACGAGAAGATGCCAAAATATGCAATTAAAAGCCAGATCTCAATATAAACTCAAACATTTCTTATCAAGTCCTCCAAGATCAGATGTCCGGCTTTAATTGCAGACTATGGTATTTTCTT
>NW_015555974.1:11347-19536 GCF_001515605.1 Sinocyclocheilus anshuiensis | reverse complement strand
TTTTTCTTCTGCTTCTCAATATTTCTCTTGACACAAGATTTATCTTCCAGAGTTTCAGCAATGTCTCAAACAACGCTTAACAAAAGTCAGAAATCTCAGTATGAACTCTAATGTTCTTGTAAGGAATTTTAGGAAAAACCTCTGAAACAAAGCTCATACTATAAAAGCAAAATTCTTCTGGGTTGGGAAACCTGAGCATAATTCATGACAATTTTTGAAGGGAGACAGATGTAAGATTATGAGTGTCTTTTTCTCTGGTTAGGAGCTCATTAAATATCATTAAATATTGATTGAGGTGGTGATACATCAATAGGAGTGACATATGTTGGAAGAGTATAAAAAAAAAATCAATGTAATTAGTAATGCTATTTTGATTAAATTCCAAAAGCAGGAATTTAAAAAGGAATTTTACCATGTCACTTAAAGAAGCATGTCAAGGACATCATGTCTACATCTACAGTCGTTCTTAATGCAGAACACGGAGATGGTAAGCATTCAAGGAGGTATGAGTGCTATTCTAGGTTTCAAAACTAACCCAAAATGTATCTCTTGCTCAACAAATCCATTTGCTTTTCCCTTTGCAGCATGACAACAGCAGTGATCAAAGGTTTTCATTAAGGAAGTGATGACAAAGGAGCGCAGGCACAGGTCAGTGTTTTTGAAAAATATATGTTTAACCTCGTTACCATCACCGTGGTTGTGAATGCATTAAATATTAGGCCTGATTTATTAGGCACCTGCTTCTGCTGAAGGGAAAGATCCGCCCTCTCCACACACGACCAGAATGAACTAAAAAGAATGAGTTCAAATCAATGCAAAATCAATTTATCTTATTTCACACAAGGCTGCCTCTTAGGGATTAAACGCAAGAAGCTAAATAGATCAACATTAGCAAAAGGAAACTCTTTTTTTATGAGACAATGCTGGCAAATAATGAGACTTTACAAAGATGACACTGAAAATGTATCTATAATGCAGCTGGTGCATGCTTATGATACTATTTTGTGAAAAGTAGGAAATGCCATATAATTTATGATGATAATATATTGTATTCAACAGGACATGTACTATAACTTTTACATTACATTTAAAATTAATGAATGAATAAATAAATACAAATGTAGCTGGCTTATATTTATTTTTTATTTTCTTTTTGTTATTAGTCGTACATTACAGTGTTGCTTGGTGATTGTTTTTTAATAAAATTACAAATATAGCTGTCTTTTTATTTATGGTGAAAATCAGTCAAATGTTCTCACTATGATTTTATATATATATATTTACATTCTATGTTCATTTAATACTGCATGATTTTGTCATTGCATTGTCCTGATAATGTGTTGTGTTTGTATGTATTCATTATTTTCATGGCCATATACTGGATTTACTGTTGATTAACTTTAATTCATCCCGTGGACTTCTAAATTGCCATCTGTATTGTAATGGTTCAAATGTACAGGCACTATTGTCACAGTATTGTGACTTTCTGCCAGTTGTTACAATTAAATAATCTGCATTTTTATTTATTTTTTTACACCAGCTTTGCATATAATTGCTCTTTAATGTCATTGTCCTTGGTAGTGGTCATCAGTTTAAAAGTGTCTAAAATTTGTTTGGATTCTGTCAATCAAATATGATTGAATAGACATTCAGGCTTCTCAATCAAGGAAAGATGCAGAAAGATCTCTCTTTCCCCCATTCCTCAATGACTTTGATATATGCCTTTGCCACTGAATCGCATCTAATTGTCATTATGGGGTGTTGGGCAGTAATTAAATGAGGGCTTAAATGTTGCAGCACACTACTATATTCTTTAGCCAAACACACACACACACGTACGTCTCTAGAGTCAGTCTAACAAGGTCAGATTTAGGGGTCGGTCAGACACTGGGCTTTGAGGTGACGGTAAATGAGAATCAGGAGGAATTTGCAGCATTGCTTAAATCAGAGCATAATGGTTTAGATGACAGCAGAGAGACGGGCATAGACAAACCCACATTAATCAACGCAACCACATCTGCACTTTAATCGTTATCCTCATTTACCTGAAATGGCTGATTCAGGATTTATATTTTTAACCCAAACAAATTTTAATCGCATTTCACTTGCTCTTAAATTGCTTTTAAAGAGATGATGAGTAATTTGTTTAATAATCTAGCACCTGCAATTATAGTCGGTTATTACAAAGTTAAACTGCCCAACACAAACACATCATAGAATACCCTTCTCTCTCTAGTAAACATCTCATTGGTTTTGTAGATGGATGCTGGAAAAACAAAACAAAACAAAAAACAAGGTTAGCATCTTCTGATTGCGAGATGTTCTCATGTTTTACAGTGCATTTAAATTTTTAATAACAGTACTGTACTCCTCCCTGGTATTTAGGCTTGAGGTTCAGAATAGAACACAATTGCTGAACACAAAAGAAGATGTTTTGAAGAATGTGTAACCAATCATTTTCATCATCTTTTGATCATCTTCCATTGTATTTTTTATGCTACTATAATACTATAGTATAGTATCCATACTATGGAAGTGAATGGGGACCAGAAACAGTGTTGTTACCCACATTCTTAAGAATATATTTTTGTGTTCACCTGAAGAAAGAAATTCATAGGTTGAATTTCATAGGTTAGCATCTTCTGATTGTGAGACGTTCTCATGTTTTACAGTGCATTTAAATTTTTAATAACAGTACTGTACTCCTCCCTGGTATTTAGGCTTGAGGTTCAGAATAGAACCAAATAAACAGCGCTTTACTTCTCTTAACAAACTAAAAGATGTAGAATGAAATTTGTATATGTAGATTGCACTGCATGTTAGCTTGCTTATTTTGCTCAAGTGCATGATCTTTTTAAATGGATAGTTCAGCCAAAAACAAATATTCTGTCATCATTTACTTACCCTCACGTTGTTCCAAACCTGAATGAGTTTCTTTCTTCTGCTGAACACAAAAGAAGATGTTTTGAAGAATGTGTAACCAAACATTTTCATCATCTTTTGATCATCTTCCATTGTATTTTTTATGCTGCTATAATACTATAGTATAGTATCCATACTATGGAAGTGAATGGGGACCAGAAACAGTGTTGTTACCCACATTCTTAAGAATATGTTTTTGTGTTCACCTGAAGAAAGAAATTCATAGGTTGAAGGTGAGTAAATGACAGAATTGACATTTGTGGGTGAACTATTTCATATGTCATACTAATAAGAAAATATTTTTCTAAGCACAGGTTGAGAGCTGTATTTGCAACCACTGAAGATTGTGATGCTGTTTGGAAACGACAAGTCATTGAACTATATTGCTAATGACTTGTGAGCATAGTTGGCTAACAATGCTTTTGGGAATCGCACCCCTGAGTGTTTTGAACATGTTGCTAGAGTATTCTGGATGGTTTCTAGATCATTGTAAGATGGTTGTTAAAATGTTTCGACTTTTAAAAAAGTTTTTACAATGTTGCTATGCAGTTGCTATGGTGTTTTGCTTGGTGCTTGGTGATTGCTAGTGCATTCACAGTGGATTATATACATATATAGTTTAGTATTTCACCTGTTTGAATGTCTGCCAGTTGAAAATCATAATTCTGATTTCTCAGATAAGTAATAGCACACTTATCCTCAACAAGTTTATTCATGTCTGTTGTGGGTTGAGTTGCATACCAAAGCACTTGGCTCAAATCACTAGCCCTAAGTGTAAGAACATGTTCATTAGAAAGACATTTTCCTCTTCTCGCTCTATTGACTTTTTAGAGCGTGTATGCACAGATATGAATGTTCCGGTATAACCAGAGGAACATCAGGATATTGGCCATTAGTTTTGATGTTAATGTATTCATAAAACTGGCCTTTGAGAAAGTTATTTGGAAAATAGCTCTTTATGTGCTCAAGATGGAAGTGTGATAAAAATTATTGTTCGGTTTCAATGTTCACAACGATGACGTTGATCTTTCTGAAGAGTTGCATCATTCAAGAGCACATAAACAAAGCCTGAATGAAAATGTCCTTTTCTCTTTACAGGCAAAGTTTATTAGTGAAAAAGTTTTGTGTGGTGATGCTAAAGTTGTTGTCAAACCTCTTTTGGATTTCAGTGTGAAAGAATCTGGCATCTTTACACAAGGTCTGGTGACTCACGCATTTCTAAAACTTACAATGCAGAATAATGCTTTGTTATTTGAAGGCCTGTGAGCCTACGTTTATGAGTAAAAGGGTTTAATAAAAGTACACAATAAAGTGTGTGAGTGTGTTTGTAACATCACACCACTCGCTTACAGCGTAGACACAAGCTGGAATGAAACATAGCCTACGCTTGTAATGCAAAAGCTTTACAGCTAGAAAGGCACCCCATTCTTTTATGTTTTCTTTTGCAGGTAACCTTAATGGGCAAGTTAGTAAAAGCTATTGTTAAAATGATGACATGATGTTTAAACCTACAGTATACATGAATAATACACATCTGACTTTAATGGCGCAGAATGTAACTCTATTGCCTCCTTGATTATAAAGTTTGTTAATGTCACAGTATGGTAAGAATAAATGTTCATACTGTACGCAATGTACTTGTGTAGAGTATATTGATTTTTTTAAATAATAATGTTAAACTGATAAGAGATATTCTGAACTAAACAATGCAAAATATGACAGTACATGTAATTTTTTTTTACTTTTTTTTTTTTAACTTAGAAACTTTAATAAATATTTAATTTTCTGCAAAACAGAACATTAAAGGTGCACTTAAATGTTCCATGTTCTACGATTTTATTTTGTAGTCGAAAGGAATTTCACTGAAGGGCGAAAATTTTCCCATGATTCCCCTTGTGAATTTGCCGTGTTGACCAACCGAAAGCTCCCTGATTTGAAAGTGACAAATATTTCTACCACTGAATAAAATATTAAAAAGGTAATTGTGATTGTTTATCTCACAATAACTTTTCTCTCACAATTGCAAGTTTAATCCCAAAGTTCTGACTTTTTTCTTCAGAGTTTGTATCTTGAAATTCTTTGTTTAGCCTATATCTCACAATTCTGACTTCTTTTTTTATTTATTTTCAGAATTGCGAGAAAAGGGTTCTTAATTGTGAGATATAAACTCAGAGCAAGATACAAAGTGCAACTGTGAGATATAAACTCAGAATTGCAAGAAAAAAGTCTGAATTGAAGTTAAAAAGTCGCAATAGGCCTTAGTCAGGGTAGAGCCATATTTAATTTTTGACAAGAATGAAAACGAGGCTGTGAGCCTGTGAGTGACAGAAATAGCCTACAGTGTTTAATGGAATGAACTTTTGCTTAACAATATAGCAGTTCTTTAGCTGATGAAAAATCTTTTAGAATAAAACTTTCAGTAGACAAAAACTATAATAGATTTATGAAAAAAGGAAAACAAGACAAGATATGAAAGTGAAAATTACGTTGACCTTTATACAGTGCATGCCATTCTAAAGACTAAGTCACAGCCTCATTTTTTCATCATTATAAATTCAATATGGTGTCAGACAGAAATATTTTTAGTCTGTGGCGCAAATTTAAGTTTCCATACTTTTGTGAGAGTCATGCTTTTAGAATCTTGAGCGACAGTCAAATGAATCACTTTGATTCGCTGAAATTAACCGTTTGAATGAACTGATTCGCTAAATTGTTTTTGACCTATAGAATTCATTTACAACGCTGTTTCATGCCAAAAGTGCATCTTCTTTTCGAGTATGCTCTGTGTGTGTTTCTCTCTGACAGGTGAAGCAGTGGACGCAAAGACTGATGTGATCAGCAGTGATTGATTTGAGTGCATAGGTCCACAGGTCCAGGCCTCTCTGCCCTGACACCTATAAACCCATCCAAACACAGGCTGGTCTGATTGATTCGTGTATGGACCAGACGTGAGACCAATGAATAATTAAAACCCTTAAACCGTGTGGTTTAGGGAATTGGCTGCCCGATGACCAGCTTTCTGACTTATAGACGGTCTAGCAGCTGTCACGTCAAGAGCGCAGGTGATTCGACAGCCAAACACAAATCGTCAGAGGCTTAGTAAGTAGGCGGGGCTGATATTATTATTCAGC
Organism: Sinocyclocheilus anshuiensis; assembly: GCF_001515605.1. Taxonomy (NCBI): domain Eukaryota; kingdom Metazoa; phylum Chordata; class Actinopteri; order Cypriniformes; family Cyprinidae; genus Sinocyclocheilus; species Sinocyclocheilus anshuiensis. Next base: position 13,483 of record NW_015555974.1, on the reverse strand, counting down.
CAATCAGCGTGCGTGAAATTTAATCTAGTACAACTATTGTTGCCCTGAACAGATTGTTTGTGACACTCACGATTTGGTGAGGGGTTTTTTTTTGTCTCTTTAGAAGGATAGTTAGCCTGTATTAAATCAGAAAAGTCAAAAGACATCTATTGCAATAAATTATGTGTAGTAATGTTATGTTATTATAAAATAACAAAAACACAATGTTTTCTCAGGTTGATGTATTGTGCTGTCATATCTAAGGAGGGTCGAAATAAAACACCAAACAGAAAATGATTTGGTTGGTTATGGTTAATAACAATAAAAAGTGATATCAAAATAATTTGTAATTACATACTTTGTATGTATCGTAATGAATGAAAATGTATTAATTAGTGCATTGCTCTAGTGCAGGGGTGCCCAAACTCGGTCCTGGAGGGCCGGTATCCTGCAGAGTTTAGCTCCAACCCTAATCAAACACACCTGAACCAGCTAATCAAGCTCTTACTAGGCATGCTAGAAACTTCCCGGCAGGTGTGTTGAGGCAAGTTGGAGCTAAACTCTGCAGGACACCGGCCCTCCAGGACCGAGTTTGGGCATCCCTGCAGTGCCAGTAGATGAACATGGTCTGCTGTCTGATAGCGCCCCCTGCTGCTCATTGCATATTCTTGAGGAGAGGCACAGGCTTTCTAGCTGTCTCACTTTTTCCTGCAGTAATATTTCTCAGTCTAGGTTTATTTTTTAAAGTCAATTTATGTGCACTTTACTCTGTTACTTTCATTTCCTGCAAACAGACTATTAAGCATTTCCATATTCATTGTCCAAGCAAAACGTCACTGTTTTTAAAAGATGTTCAGCAGACCTCTAGGTCAGTAAACCAATGACTGAATGAGTGAAATAATAATTCTAAAATTCTTCTTCTTATTATTATTATTATTATTATGTTAATGTGTGGTCTTGTCATGTACAGTACAGTACAAATGTACAGTCCAGAACTGAAGTTGATTTATTTATTTTTCTTCTTTTTAGACTTTGCAACCACTAATGTTCCTCTTGCTGAGGAGCTTCAATGTTCTGCATGTCTGGACGTGTTCACTGATCCAGTCACCATCCCATGTAGACAAAGCTTCTGTGAGAACTGCCTGGACCAGTGCTGGGACAACAGGCTGGACTGCAAATGTCCATCTTGTAATGAAACATTCAGTAAAAGACCCGACCTCAAGATCAACCCAGAACTTAGAGAGGCTGTGCAACTCTTTAAGGAAAAGCCCAGTCTTAGTAAATCCGAAGTTGTGTGTGACATCTGTGATGATGACAGAAAGCTGAAAGCTCTGAAGACCTGTCTGTCGTGTCACAACTCATACTGTGAAATTCACCTAGAACCTCATCATAGAGTCCTGAACTTAAAGAAACACAAACTAATGGACCCTGTAGATAATATAAAGGACTACAACATGAGAGACCTCTGGAGCTGTTCTGTAGAGATGATCAGATGTGTATTTGTGTGTTTTGTATTGATGGAGACCACAAGAACCACAACACTGTTCCTCTAGAGGAGCTGTGTGAGGAGAAGAAGGCACTGACATTAAAACATATACGTTGACAATCAGTTTTCACATATTCCATTAACAAGACCTCAAATGTTGAGTGATAAAATGTTTCTTTCTGCAGACTGGTGAAGACACAAACAGATGTTCAGCAGATGACCCAGGAAAGAATCACACTTTTTTTTTTTTTTTTACCAAAGAGCAAGAGAAAGCAGCCCATGTTGAGCTCTTCACTGATCTCATTCGTTCCATTGAGAGATGTCAGAATGAACTGCTGGAGATGATGGAGGAGCAGCAGAAAGTAGCAGAGAAACAGGATGAAGAGCTCATTCAAGAGCTGCAGCAGCAGATTGCAAAGCTAAAGATGAGAAACACTGAGCTGGAGCAGCTCTCTCTCACTGAGGATCACCTCCACCTCCTACAGGTCAGCGTCCTTCTGTCTGCTCACATTCACTATCACTCTCCCCATGCTGAGGGATTTCTCCTCTTTCCTGCTGTAGACTGTCATTAGCTGGTCTAGAATGATTCTTGAAAACGTCTCAGGTTACTTATGTAACCATGGTTCCCTGAGTAGGGAACGAGACACTGCGTCCTCTAGGGGTCGCTATGG
>NW_015555974.1:4196-5362 GCF_001515605.1 Sinocyclocheilus anshuiensis | reverse complement strand
TTTGTAGGCTTTACCTGTCCAGCATCCTTCTGGCACTGTCTTTGAGGTTTCTTCCTTCAACTCTGCACAACTTTGACACCTGAATAACACATGCCAATGTCAGGCGGGTAGTATTATATGTGTCCGTGTATGCTTGTTTACCAACCTTAAACACTGATGCCCATTGACCTGCAAGTTTTCCATCACTAACCCTTTAAAACTCTTTAACTCTTTAAAAGACAATTTTGGAGGCAGAGACAGATTGTGGGGGGCACTAATAGAGAAAAACTTAAACTGTTGGAATAAAGAGTTTTATTCCAACAGTTTAAGTTTTTCTCTATTAGTGCGCCCCACAATCTGTCTCTGCCTCCAAAATTCTCTGGCACAACTGACTTCATAACAACACAGTGATAGCTGCTGTAACTAAAAAGTAGCCCAGTACACACATTAACCTCAAATGTACATGGAATAATAAATTCACCCCCTACCGTTTATTACATTGTTTTCTGTTTGTACTGTTTTAATGCTGCATCGCACATCTGAGCTATTTGCACTTATTATTTGTATTCTTAAGCTTTACTATCAATTTGGAAGTTTCAAAATAAATCTTATTGTAACGTTACTTGTACAATGACAAAGATATTCTATTCAATTAGCTCATGCTCTCTCTGTATCTAACACGCCATTGTTCAGTCATAAATTCAATATAATAATTTAAATAAATGATGGACTTTGTTAAAGATGAGAGCTTTAGTGAGGAAATGTTGTTTTGGAGAGTTTTTTTTGTTTTTGTTTGTTTTTTTTACCATTGCTGCCCGGATCTTTTCAATTTCCAACCGCTTTTCCAGATGTTGAAACTCCTCAGTTTCTCCAATTCTTCTGAGTGTGTTTACTGTATAAATTAATATGGATTAATCTTTGTCAAAGCTGTGTTTGTTCTGTTGTTTGCTCTTTGCTCTTCTTGCGCTGTTTTAAAATCGATTGAGTTTGTAAATACAAATGATAAAACTTTTACTCTATTCAATTTTGCAATTAATAATCTGAACACATGCGTGCCGAACCGTGGGCCTAGTCATGGATCACTATCAACTACGATCTGCTCCCTTCACTAAAATGTCACGGTTCCTAAACATGATAACAAATAATATAGATAAATAATGAACACGTCAAAACGAAAACACAGATAC
>NW_015555974.1:1349-1955 GCF_001515605.1 Sinocyclocheilus anshuiensis | reverse complement strand
GAGTTTGTAAACACATACAAATGATAAAACTTTTACTCTATTCAATTTTGCAATTAATAATCTGAACACATGCGTGCCGAACCGTGGGCCTAGTCATGGATCACTATCAACTACGATCTGCTCCCTTCAGTCACGGTTCACGGTTCCTAAACATGATAACAAATAATAGATAAATAATGAACACACGTCAAAACGAAATACTTACAATCGTTTGTTGTTTGTCCGTTGCTCTCCGACAAGTAAACTTAGTGTTCTCTCGTGTAAAAAAAATTAAAAACACAGCACTGATCTCTACTAACTCTCATGTCTTGCGTTGCCAGTAGTCATGTCTCAGTAGGGCTACAATTGCAATCTAGCGGTTGGGAATTGTAATTGCATTTTTATTTATGAAATGAAAGACAACCAAATATCAATAGTATCATATAATGTGTATGAATGTAACATTTAACAGCTTGTGGGATGCATGACATCATATTATCAAATACAAGTAAACTTTTGAAACATTTAAATTAGCATTTTTTTTGGCATAATAAATAAATAATGCTATATTTAATAATGCTGTAAAATAATTAAATAAAATATAAAATAATGCTAATTTAAATGATT
>NW_015555974.1:678-1127 GCF_001515605.1 Sinocyclocheilus anshuiensis | reverse complement strand
AGGTGGGCTAAAAGCAGACTACACGTAGCCCGTCCAATTTAGAGCGAAATCGTGGCTACATATGGACCATGTCATGAAATGACACTTTCTTTGTAGATATTATTGACACTGCGAACATGATGGGATATCAGCCATCTCATGCGCTGTCTGGCCAAAAGCTACAGTGAATCAGGTTTGACTATAAGTGGGCTACAGATAGCCGCTCTGACTACGAGCTAAATCGTGGCTACGCTCAGGCTACGTATTGAACATGTAAAAGAAATGAAACCAAATTAAAGGTTATTTGGGCTAGAAGTGGGTTACACATAGCCGGACTATATCGGGTCTACTTAACCGAGACGTTGAAATGGCGGCTATTGCTTGCTTCAAAATCCAAATTCAACATGAAGGGGGGTGGTCCGCTGCAGAAAGAGGCATTTGAAAAGACTGCACTGTTCTCGGTCATTAGA
>NW_015555974.1:0-220 GCF_001515605.1 Sinocyclocheilus anshuiensis | reverse complement strand
TCATTTATCCGTAATGTTTTAATGTTAAGTGTGATAACATGCTCTTGATTTGTATTCGATTTTTTTCTTTTAAATATCTTAAGTTATTTAAAATATTTTTTTTTTCATTTTTGTATTTTTATTATCTTAAGTTGTTAAAAACTCCAGATTTCTTTATCATAATATTTATATTTACGTGTATTGTATTTATAACATTTTATTTTGTCATTAATTCTTTTGT
>NW_015555973.1:3309-4138 GCF_001515605.1 Sinocyclocheilus anshuiensis | reverse complement strand
TGTATTAGATTTTTTTTCTTTTAAATATCTTAAGTTATTTAAAATTAGATTTTTTCATTTTTATATTTTTATTATCTTAAGTTGTTAAAAACTCCAGATTTTTTTATCATAATATTTATATTTAAGTGTATTGTATTTATAACATTTTATTTTGTCATTAATTCTTTTGTATTTTTATAATTTTGTATTGTCTTACGTTGTCCAAGTTGTTAAAAATGTTATTTTTCTTAATAAAAGCTGTATGTATGGACTGCCATTTTGTTGTCTATTAGATGTATATATGTAGTCGTTTAATAGCCGTCTGATGACTAGTCTATTCTTGGGCTATGATTAGACGTCTATTAGATTTTCACTGACAGCCCAAATTTTCCTTGTTTTAGCCTAGACCCATATTCACCGTCTATTAGACGTATATATGTAGTCGTTTAATAGCCGTCTAATTGATGACTAGTCTATTCTTGGGGCATGATTAGACGTCTATTAGATTTTCACTGACAGCCCAAATTTAGCCTCATTTTAGCCTAGACGTCTAGGCTATATTTAGTCTAATAGACGTCTTTTAAACACAAAATTGCTTGCTGGGACCCCACGTGCGGCGCAATCAATGACGTCGACACAGTAAACTAACAACGACCTATGCCTCTAACCACAGGCGAAGAGCTGTCGTTCCAACGACACAAGTTTGCGATGCAGTTTGCGAATGTTCGTTTGAACTATGGTTTCGGGAAACACTGAATCGTTGAACTATGTTGGTAATGACAGAACTTGTGACCATAGTTAGCTAACGATGCTTTTGGGAAACGCACCCCAGGTAGGTCTAACAGTAAGG